>NC_061863.1:4213043-4522542 GCF_907164915.1 Impatiens glandulifera
AACGTCATAATGAGCTGGGCAACAAAGAAATTATCGTACGCGGGCCGAATTAAATTGGTAAGAAGTGTCGTAATGGGTGTGATTGAATTTTGGGCTCAACAAATGGTGCTCCAAAAAAAGTAATGAAGGAACTTGATACTCTCAGGCGTGATTTCATATGGGGCTGCCAAGGTCGAGGTGGTAAGAAAGTCAAGTGGATAGAAGGGGCGTCGAGTTAAAAAGCTGGGTTGAATGGAATAAGGCGGTCACATACAAACACCTATGAACGATTGAAAGGAAACAAGAGTCGCTTTGGGTCATGTGGATCCATTCGAGATTTATGATAAGTGAACTTAGCATTTGGACGAGTAAGATAAAGATGATATGGCTAAATAAAATATTAAAGCTAAAGAACAACATTGCGTCATTATTCGATATACGATTGGGAGATGGCCGAGGTACGTTGTTTTGGCATGATCCATGGTTTGAAAATCGACCACTTATTCATAGGGAGGAGTTTCGAAATATACGTATAAGGGGACTGTTTGGCTGCCACAGTTAAAGACGTAAGAGATGGGTAGTGGGTTTCACTTCTTAGGCGGGTTCCGGAAGGGCAGCGGGTTCATGATCATATTAGCAATATTCAATTACAAGATAGAGTCGGTATTCATTCGTGGCTGAGAAAAACAGAAAGATAATATATCCAACAAGATATGGAGTGTTATACGGGAGAGAGGGAAGATTGTTGGATGGACTCCACTTGTATGGTGTTTAAAAGCTATCCCGAGGCAGCGGTTCATTCTTTGGTTGGCATTTCGTGAGAGGCTTAACACACGAGACCGAATACGAAGGTACATGGATATTCCGAATGCTAGATGCCCTTTATGCAAGCTAAATGAAGAATATATCAATCACTTGTCCGGGGAGTTGTCCGTTTACTAAGTTAGTATGGGATGAATTCGTCTTGGACATGGGTTTAACTAGTCTTCCGGGAGATTGGCAAGGGATTAAGGAGGCTGCCTTAGCTAAAGACAAAAGCATAAAATTTTCAGCAAGCACTTTCATATGTGGATTCGCTTCGGTTATCTATCACACATGGAGCGAGAGAAATGCTAGGATATACGGAAGGATTCGAAGGACAACGATAGAGGTATGGAAGGATGTGAAGATTGATTGCCGAGCTCTAATAGATACATGGAGGCGGGTTCCCAAAGACGAAAGAAATTGAGACATATGCAAAAGATGGGGAATTCGATACTCCAAAGTCACGAAGATAAGCGATTTTAAACTAGATAAATTTGATTTGTTAAACTTGTTAATTCATTTGTAGTAATTCATTAGTCTTGTATGTTTTGTATTGTTTTTTATTTTCCGAACTTTTTCTTATTCTAGGTTGTAGAATAAAACAAAGAAACTATGCCCGATTTTTCCATTTTTTTGAGTTTTTAATAAAATTACACTAGTCGTTTTTCAAAAAAAATCTAAATATTTATTTGATGCGTTGTATTTTTTATTTGAATTAATATTTAGCTATATATATATATATATAATGATACTTAATTTTCAAAGTATCTAGATTGTCGGGTCGAAAATTGTGGTTAATTTGAATATATGTGAGAGTAAATGAATACTTAAGACGGATTGTGAGTTGACCCGCCAATAAACTTAAAACAGTTAAAAATAAAATTTAAAATGATATATGTATGTTTCGAATTTGCAACTTAACAAAATAAGTATAACTCTCTAACCAACTAGGCTAATAAGACTTTATGAAAGTAAATGGATACTTGGGTCGGATTGTGAGTTGACCCGCCCATAAATTTAAAACAGCTATGTATGTTTCGAACTTACAACCTAACAAACAAGTATAATCCTTTAACCAAGTGTTATTGAGATTAGATTTGTCGAGGGATAATAGACCAATAACAATTGAAAGTGGTTAAAAAATATAAATCAAATATTTGATTAACGAAAGTGTGAGGTCACGATGCTAAATATTAAAAAATATGAATTAGATATTTGATAGACCAAAATGAAAGTGTAAGGTCATGAGATGAGAGGTTTATTGGAAAAAAAAATATGATGAGTAATGTGAAAAGATGAGTTGTTTTACCGAAGTGAATAATTGTAAAATGAGAATGTTCTATTTTATTTATTTATTTTTTATTTTTATCCGTGTGCATCACACATTATTTTTCATATTCTATATAATAATATTTAATTTCAAAGTATTTGAATCAATCACACGGTATCGAAAGAGTCTCTATCAAAAATTCTAAGCGGCATTAAAATTTATCATTGTACGATGAATTGGTAAGCAACTCTAAAAAAATGTTACTTGATAATTGACCATTATCTCAGATCATATATATATATATATAATCAAAATAATGAAAAACCTATATAGGAGGGACTCCAATGAAATGTCAACTTAAAAAAAACTCTTTATTGAACAAAAACAAAATAAACTCATAAACTCATCTGACAACTGCTCAGAAGAAAAGAAGAAAAGATGTACACAAACTCGAGAAAACATCATCAAGACAATTGACAATTATGAGTAATCGACAATTATGAGTAATTGACAATTATGAGTATTAACAATATACCAAAAGTTAAAAATATTGTTCGAATTAAAAAATTCCAAGATGAAAATTCTATATAACTAAACAAAATGTGGACGAACAAAATATAGATGTTCTAAATTTTGACCATAGATGTTGGCCAGAAAAAAGTTTAAGATGATTGATTTAAAATTATTTGTGAAGCACTCTAACTTTTTAATCTCATATATTTTTAATAATATATATTTTAATTTAATTCGAATGATTAGCATATCTAAAATGGAAAATATATCAAATAGGAAATGAAGTAATAGTCACGATACTGTCATAAAATAGACTCCCTAAAATTTGGTAATAAAATAAAAGAGAATCATAAATAAGCCCCTATAATATTTATAAATTTTAATATAAACTCCTAACATTTTTATTTTGATTTAAAACCCCTTCAATTTAAAGATCATCCATTTTAAAAAGGAATAAAGATGGTCCAAGTCATCTAAGATGTAGCTTTGTGTTAAAATATGGGTGATCTTTAAACTAAGGGGACTAAATGAAAATAAAAGATAGTTTACAAACTTATATCAAAATTAGGAAATAATTAAAGAGAGTTTTCTCCGAATAGTATATTCCCAAATTAGGTATGCACATGAATTTCTATCATCAAAAGTAATTCCAAATTGTAAACAAGAATTGGCTATTGGAATTCTCAACAGCCAGCTATTGGATATATTTAATAAGGTTTGTTTTGTTATATTTGTTTTGATTGTGAAATATAATTTGTGTTTATTTAATAATATTTAATTTATTTTATGCAGTTGTATAAATAATTAATTTATAATTAAAATTTAAAAGTAATTAATAAGTTGTTATAAAGTTATAAGTTCCATTTGTAATTTTAGATAAATATATAGATAATATTGAAAAAAAAATAATATTATAAAAAGGAATATTTTGAGAATATTCTTTTGAGTTTGAGTTTGAGTTGAATATAAATTATTGTTTGACGGGATGTTTACTGTATTTTGGGTATTTTGGGTTGGAGATGGCTTAAGGAGGATCTAACTGCTACCTCTTAAACTCCCCCACAAAGCAAAGGTCAATTGAAAGAAAAGCATAATGATGATAGCAAGAACAACCCTCCATCAAATGTCATTGTCTAAGCTGCTAACCAAGATCCCACATCCATGTTTACAGAACCGGGGATCCAGGTTTACGTTAATTTTGTTTTCTAAATAAAATGTTTATATGTATGCACGCTATGAATGTTGACTAAAAGGAAAAAAAAATGGTGTCTAATGATTTGAAAGATGGGTGCTTCTTCACCATTATACACAAAAATCTGAAACAAGCGTTGAGCCTGAATTGGTTTCAGTTGGTAAAGCAGCAGAGCTCATTCGGGATGGCCATAAGTATTTGGATGTTAGGTAAATTTATGTAAACAAAGCAGAGTAAAGAAAATTATTATTCCAATAACAGTTGAGATTTCTGTTTAAAAATGACATTTTTGTTTTGATTGTTTCAGGACTTGTGATGAATTCATTGCTGGACATGTTTCAGGATCTATGAATGTTCCTTATATGTTCAGGAGTTGGACAGGTATTTTCAAGATTTGGAGAAGATAATGGCAATAAGCCTTTACATGAGAGAAACCCAAATTCATATAACTCTAATAACAGAGAAATTTATGCAAAATAAAGACTAATCACAGTTTAACCCTGTTTTCATTCTACAGGAATGTCAAAAAACCCTAAGTTTGTCGAGGAGGTATCATCACAGTTTGAAAAAAAGGATAAAATCGTCATTGTATGTCCTTTTTTCTCAAAGGAATCCTACAGTACTCAAACAAATTCAAACATTCCTAATTTCAGTATGATTATTATTCAGGGTTGTCAAAGTGGGAGACGTTCAATTATGGCTGCAGCTGATCTTTTATCTGCTGTAAGTAAAGACTATTCCCTATTTTGAAGCAATAAATGAAACTACAACATTCAAACAAACAGCTATCTATCTCAAGTAGAATAAAACTACTATGACTTTCTTGGTGGCAGGGTTTTACCTCCGTCACTGATATGGCTGGTGGCTATTCTGAGTGGATCAAATGTGAGCTTCCTACAGAGAAATGAAATGAAACTGACAGAGATTATAATCAAGTGTAAACACATAATAGGAAGACAATGGATTTGTTGTCTGTCATCCTTAATTGAATAAGAATGAATCACTAGGCATTGGAGTTTTTTTTCTTCTTTTTCCTTGATTCAATAATAAGCATATTGATTGATACATACTGTTTTAATGGTTTCTCTCTTCTTGATCAATAGACCACATTATATATATGTATGATGAGTTTCTGCCTGAATCATTTCCATCAATTTTAGTTTTTAATACTGTTAGAGATAATATGAAGAAAGCAAGTGATCAAGATAACTATACCAGGCAAAACAAGTGATAATCCCTCATGTTTTCCGGTTCAGGCCATGAAAGAAGCGATGCTTTCTCCTTTTAGAATGTCGTTGGAATTCCTTTGAGGCGACGTAGGGGATAAAATGCACCTGCATATGAAAAAATATCACCATTTTCATTCAAAACTATCTAAATGAAGATTAACATATATGCCAGTTTAGAGGATGCAAATAGTATTTTCTGTTTACTAGGATACTAGAAAACAATCACCTTAGCATTGTTTCGAAGGCCGTGATCTTGCAGGGAGGAGCTGTCGTCAAGCATCTTAACATTTTGACAAGAAAGACAGAAATTCTTCCATACATGTTTCCTTTCCTGTAAATTCAGCTTGAATCTGGAAATCAAATTCTAATTAATTAAAAGTGGAGAAGAAAGGAATGGGAGACAAACAAACAGACTAGGAGATTTAACGATGTCCCATGCATGTTCCATCTCATTAACTTTCTTCTGACAACTTAAGTTAAAGAATTATAGAAGAAGAATTTTGTAAGAGAGAACTTGATGAATTTATTGAAAGGATAAAGGGCTATTTATAGCCATCATCTTACATTTGAAAAGTAAAAATAACTTCCATAAACTAACTATTAACTTCTACTAACTACTAATAGGATAATAACAACTAACTACCATTAACTACTACATAAGATAAGAACAACTAACTACTTTTAGATAAGAACAATGAATTATACATCTCCATATACAATATTAAACTAATAAACAAACTAACATATTTCTCAACATCCTCCCTTAAATTGGTAACACTTGTATCAATTTACACTTGGATCAGCACAAACACCTAACAAATCTCGTAGTTTTTCAAAAGCATCCAACTTAAGCGGTTTAGTCATGATGTCTGCAATTTGTTCTTTAGTATTGCAATACTCTAGATTCACAGTTTCATCTTTTGTTAGTTCACGGAGAAAATGAAACCTGACATCTATGTGTTTGCTTCGTCCATGCATCACAGGATTTTTTGATAACTTGATTGCTGAATTATTGTCACAGAATACAGTGGTAGCACCTACATGAGCGTGTTTTACTTCCTCAAAAATCCTTCTAAGCCATACAGCTTGACAAGCACACGGTGCAGCTGCAATGAATTCAACTTTAGTGGAGGACAATGAAACTACTCTGGCTGTTTCTTTGAAGACCAAGATACTACTCAAGAACAAAACATAAAAACATATCCAGAAGTAATTTTCCTATCACTTAGGTCCCCTGCATAATCACTATCAGTATATGCAATTAAATTTTGTTGTCCTTTTGACTTGTAAAAAATCCCAAAGTCCATTGTTCCTTTTAAATATTTGAGTACTCTCTTTGCTGCAGCAAGATGTGATTCAGTAGAACAGTCCATGAATCTAGTAAGAAGACTTACCACAAACATAATATCTGGTCTAGTAGCGGTTAAATACATCAGACTCCCCACTATCTGTTTATAAGTAGTACTATCAATCTTCTTTTCTTCTTCTGATTTTCCAAGTTTACAACCTAGAACAATAGGATTTAGAACCAGATTACTTTGATCCATATTGAATCTCTCCAAAATCTCATGTGTATACTTCTTCTGCCCAATAAAAATGCCATCTTGCCTTTGCAACACTTCAATTCCAAGAAAGAATCTCATCTTTCCTAAATTAGTCATCTCAAACTCATGTTTCATTGATTTCTTGAAATCAACAAACATACCTTCATTGTTTCCAGTAAATATAAGATCATCCACATAAACACATACAATTAGAAACATACATTTGTCTCCAACCTTGATAAAAAGAGTGTGTTCATATTGACATCTTTTAAAGCCTTCTTTGCTAAAATAAGTTTCAATCCGATTATACCAAGCTCTAGGGGCCTGTTTTAGGCCATATAGTGCTTTCTTTAACTTGAAGACTTTATGCTCTTGACCTTTTTTCTCATATCCAGGTGGTTGTTGAATATAGACTTCTTCATTTAATTCTCCATACAAGAAGGCTGATTTTACATCAAGTTAATAAATTGTCCATTTTTTTAGAGCAACCAATGCAATTACAACTCTAATTGTATCCAATCTAGCAATAGGTGCAAATACCTCATTATAGTCTACTCCATGTTCTTGATTATATCCTTTTGTAACAAGTCGAGCTTTGTACTTATCAACTTCTCCTTTCTCATTCAATTTAGTCTTGAATACACTTATCTTCTTTGCTTCAACCGGTAGGTTAGTCAAATCCCATGTATTGTTTCTTTCAATAGCCTCGATTTCCATATCCATAGCATTTCTCCATTTTGGTGTCTTCACAGCTTCACAAAACAATATAGAATCACTATTTACAAGCAATGCTTGATGTATAACATCAGCTTCAAATTGATCATCCTCAACTAGATAGTCCCTCAACCATATTGGTGGTCTTCTAACCCTTAAAGCCCTTCCTTCTGTTATAGTAGTATTGTCTTCTGCAACAACATTAGAAGAATTATCTTCATCAACAACATTAGTAGTATTGTCTTCAACAATAACTTGCTCATTATCACTTAAAGTACTACTGTTATGCCTTTGAACAATGATGCTACTTTGTCCTTTTTCTATGTCGACTCTTACTTCATCATCATTTTCTTTCAAAACAGATGTGACATCACTTTCTTTTATAAGACCAGTATTCCAATTCCAGCTTTCACCTTCTTCAAACTTCACATCCCTGCTTATAACTATCTTCTTAGTGACCGGATTGTATAGTTTATAAGCCTTTGATTCTTCACTTACTCCAAGTAATACACACTTTAGACTTTTGTCATCCAATTTTGTTCTTTTAACATCAGGAACATGCACAAAAGATATACAACCAAATACTCTAAAGTGTTCCACTGTAGGTTTGTAGCCGCTCTAAGCTTCTTCTGGAGTTATATTCTTTACCATTAATGTTGGACTTCTATTCAAAATATAGACAGTCCAATTTACAGCTTCTAGCCAGAAAGTTTTTGGACTTTTCTGCTTGAAAGTGTACTCCGTACCATGTTCATAATCGTTTGATTCTTCCTTTCAGCAACTCCATTTTGTTGTGGGGTGTAGGCTGAAGTGAGTTGCTTCTTTATTCCATGATCTTGACAGAAATTTACAAACTCATTAGATGTGAATTCTCCTCCATGGTCGGTTCTAAGACACTTGAGTTTCATTTCAGTTTCATTTTCAACTCGGTGCTTGAAAATTTTGAAAACCTTGAAAGCCTCTGATTTTTCTGTCAAAAATATACCCAGATTTTTCTGCTAAAATCATCAATGAAAGTAATCAAATACCTTTTGTTTCTATTTGATGTAGGATTGATAGAACCACAAATATCACTATGTACTAATTGAAGTATTTGTTCTGCTCTCCATTTGCTTAATTTAGGGAATTGATTCTTTTTCTGTTTGCTATCAAACAATCTTCACACAAACCTGAAAGAGCTTCAAACTTTAGAAGTCCCTTCACCATGTCAAGTTGTTGAAGAGTTTTTAATCCACGAATACTCAAATGACCATACCTTTGATGCCACAACTAAGTTTGACTTTCTATAGATGAGAAACATGTCTCTTCTTTCTCTATCTTTTGAGAATGAAGAATGAAAGTCCTGTTTGTTGCCATTTGAGTTGTCATAATTATTTCCTTTTCTGGATGATATATCTTGCACTTTCCATCTTGAAGAAGGACTGTCAAACCTTTTTCTAGTAATTGGCCTGCACTAAGCAAATTACTTTTCTGACCAGGAACATAGAAAACATCTTGAATGGTCTGCATATTCCCTTCCACAGTGACACGTACATCTCCTTTGCCCTTAGCCTCCAAACTTCTATCATCTCCAAATAGGATGGTTGTATGAATGTTTTCATTGAGTCTACAAAACATCTCCTTTTTCCCACACATGTGATTGCTACATCCAGAGTCAATAAACCACGATTCTTGTTTATTACTCACATTGTTTTCTTCATATGCCACATCTTCATTAGTTTCAACAAACTGTGCTTTAATTTCACCTTCTTTGGTTGGACACTCATAAAAAAAATGTCCAAGTTTGTGACAATTGTAACATTCAATAGTAGATTTATCAAAGAATTGTCTCCCTTGACCTCTACCTCTACCTCTTCCTCTTCCTCTATTACCACCGTTTCCTCGACCTCTTCCTTTTCCTTGATCAACAAATGTAGCTTTTAGAGCATGTTCTTGTTCAAAAACATGTCCATTCATCCTCTGCTCATGAACAAACAAACTGCTTTGCAACATATCAATTGATAGAGTATCAACATCATTTGATTCCTCAATTGAACATACAACATAATCAAATCTAGATGTCATAGATCTTAAAATTTTCTCAATAACTATAACATTTTCCATCTTTTTACCGGTGACTCTCATTTTATTTGCAATAAAAAGAGTTCTAGCAAAATAATCACTCACAGATTCTTCTGTCTTCATGTTTAACATTTCAAACTCTTTGCGAGAAGAGTTTGCCTTTGTGCTCTCTGCACTCTAACAGATCCTTTATACTTCTGTTTCAAAGATTCCCAAATATCTTTTGATGTATCCTTATTTAGAATGGTTTCTAATACCGTTCTATCAATAGCTTGAAAGAGATAATTTTTTACCTTCAAATCTTTCAGCTTTGCCTCATTAATGACTTTTTGTTCTGCATCTGTTGGTTCTAATCCTTTAGCAATTGTCGGAATTCCTTCTTCTATTAACCCCCAATATTCTTTGGATCGAAGGAAGTTCTCCATTAACATACACCAATGTTCGTAGTGATCATTCAACTTCGGTATCGAAGCTTGAACACAATTATTTTCGGTTGCCATGGATTACTTTACCTTTCTTCTTCGTTGCAACGTAAAAGACCTTGCTCTGATACCAATTGACAAGTTAAGTTAAAGAATTATAGAAGAGGAATTTTGTAAGAGAGAACTTAATTATGAATTTATTGAAGGGATAAAGGGCTATTTATAGCCATCATTTTACATTTGAAAAGTAAAATAACTTCCATAAACTAACTATTAACTTCTACTAACTACTAATAGGATAATAACAACTAACTACCATTAACTACTACATAAGATAAGAACAACTAACTACTTTTAGATAAGAACAAGGAGTTATACATCTCCATATACAATATTAAACTAATAAACCAACTAACATATTTCTTAACATCTTTTTAATTTCCAATTTCAAATCCTTCACATTGGCCGAATTATTAACTGCAACATCTGAATCAGAAAATAAAAATCCAATTTAGAAGACAAGGAAAAGACTGCAGATGAAGTTTCAATTGAAGGTTACCGAAGGAGCTGTTGTCCATTTTGAGGACAGATATACGCATGGCGCTGCCGAGCTCCAAATTGATTAGGGTATCGACATCAGATAACGTCGGTTTCTTCGATACATCGGCGAGAATGGGATTATCAAGGAGTGCATAAAGTGTAGAATAAAGCCTTGCCTTCTTCTTCACAGTCTCGCTATTGTACGCCGCCGCCTCCTCTTCAGTAAACGCCGACGGATCCATCGGGACTCGAGCTACTGCTAAATGTTTAGTGCTTTCCGTTCTCCCAATTACAAGCTCTATACAAAGGAAGATAAGAGGCGGTGATTGATGAATGTGAATAGATGAAGATGGTTCAAGCCAAGAAAATCATTATTGGATGAGTGTGCTAAAAATGTCATCTCATTTGTATTTAATAATGATTATTAAATCATTATTGGATGAGTGGTCACCAGCGCAATTTAATTGTATTTATTGGACTCTTTTAGCATGAATCTTCATTAATTTATACAATTATATGTAAATGTGAAAAACTTTGCTTAATATATATATGCCAAACAAACTAAAAAAAATGTAATTTATAATAAGACATTTAATGGTCTCACAAAAAAATTATAGAATTGGCGATTAGATATTATTGTTCAAAACTTGTTAAATCTCGTGTTATCTATTTTACAGTATCTCTATTGTTTTATATTATCGTGATTTTTAAGTCAAATGTATGAAAATGGTTCACTATATTGGGAGCTTAGAAATGGAGAAATTATCACGCTAAAGTGAGAAGAGATTATTAGAACAAAGGAAGTTGGAGAAATTTCTTGGGAGATAATGAGCATGAAGATTATGTCTTATACTTGACAAAAGTGAAAAGAACAAATTTTCGATCAATTAAAACTTTGTTTGGAGCTGAAGGTTGAAAAGAGAGAAATCAAACATGTTTGGTTCGATAGTGAGAAGACGAATCAAGTTGTGATTTGATTATAAGGAAACAAATCGTGATCTAATGTTGCGAAAATCGAACATGTTGGTTCAATATTGAGAAGAGAAATTGAGCTAAGGTTTGATCACATAAAATGAAATTAAGTTACGATTTTGTTTTTACGTTGAGAAACAAATTGTGACCTAATGTTGAAGAAAAAATATCGAACGAGTAAAGTTCGAAGTGAAAGGTCGAACGAGTGAATTTGATCGTGAAAATGAGAGATTGAACGAGTGAAGTTTGATCGTTTGAAAAAAAAACCGAGTGAAGTTTGATCGTTTGAGAAGAAAAGATTGGACGAGTGAAGTTCGACGGTGAGAAAGTAAGATCAAACGAGTAAATTTGGATCGTAAAAAGTGAAAGATTATACGAGTGAAATTTGGAAATTCGATCGTGAGAAGAAAGGTGGAAACGAACTAGTGTTCAATTGTTAAAACATGAGCTATGTCACAAGTTGCTACTAGTTTAACTATTAGTTATTTGGTAATCATGAAATTGGAATTGAGTTGGGTAATAAGATTAAGAAATATGAAGAGATTGTTGTCTTATTTTTTAAAAATAGGAAGAGAAATTGTTGGAGAATTTAAATTAAATTTTTATTATTACTTTAGTTTAATTGTAAGGGAGGTTATTAAGAATAATATATGTTATTAGTCATATTAAAATATGAAGTATATATATTTTGCATACCCATGCAATAAAAGTATGAGGAGTCATATGTAGTTGTAAAGCAAGGAGAAATGATTCTCAAGTAACCCGAAACAAGTTATAAGTCCATTTTACGAAACATTAGGATTATAAACATTCTCCCACTTTTGTTAAATTTTACTCGTAGTGTAGGGTTGTAACATTTTATGAAACAAGAAGTAATTGGGTCTCACAATAAGAGTTTTTCTTGTAATTGTCATGTAAAACATTATCCAATTTTTAATTCAGGATTGCACTAATATAATATATTTTTACATGTTATAAAGTTGTCCATATATTATATATATATATATATATATATATATATATATATATATATATATATATATATATATATATATTAAGCACAACTTTTATATCATAATCCAAAGGAAAGTTACATTTAAGAAGAAAAACACAAATGATGTAATTATAAAATCAAGTTACAAAAATGAGTTCTTTAGTAAAAAAAGTATTTCAATCACATGTTGAAACTTTAAAGTAAGACATCACCAATCCATAGAAAAGGAACATTGTGATTTATGATTCTTTATTTACTCTTGGCCAAAAAACTTAAATTTCTTTTCTTTTTGTTGTAAGAAACAAATTATTTCAAATTTGAATCTAAAATAATATGTTTATATATTAAAAAAATAGTTTAAGCATCATTATAAAAATATTTACAATAAATAAAACAAAACCACACATATTTACAATAAATAAAAAAATACCCATAATAAAGCTATAGTCAAGAAAAAAAATTACTGATCAACAAACATACAAGATGAATCAAAACAAAAAAAATCCAACATGCATAAATCATTAACACCTTAAAGATTACATAGACAAGTGTTTAAAGTATTTCAAGAATATAGATAGATAACAAAGTTATGAATATACCAACTATTGGGCCTTTGGTCCAGCCCAATCATGCAGTTAATTAAATGAACAAAACCTAAGAATACTGCTCATTCTATCTGTTACGCCCTAATTTCCTACTTTCATGCACCTAAATCGATGTGATTTCGAACATAAATGCGGAAACGCTAGGGTGCCTATTCGACCCGGTTATTGAAAATGTTGATATAAAAGTCGGTCCTACGGTCTCGGTCCTACGGTCTCGGTCCCTCCTCCCACACACATCTCCGGCACCACGCTTTCGCTGCCAACTCTTCCTTCACCTGTCATAAAATACGTTGGCTGGATTCCTACACCACACAAGCATAGTGAGTCTAGGGACCCATCAAGCATTTTAAGAAGACATTTTAAGACATTGCATCCATGAGGCTTTTTAAGGATATCTCATCAATCAATCACGTATAGTTGCATACTTGAGCACATATTGGGACCCTTAGCCTGGAGAGCTGATCCTCCAGGGTATGCATCCATTCGTCAATTCCTCCAGCCATATTTTGAGAGCATCGGACCACTAGAGCTCATCCTGGTAGCCATCCTCTCGTATCCGTCAATTCCTCCATGATTATCTCTTAGATTCCATAGCCCTTAACTTAAAACCATCCTTCTTTATAAATCCATGGACTTGCAATGAAAACATACTTGGAAACCTTTTGCATCGTTTAAATAAAATACATGATAAATAGCACTGTGTGGGATTTAGAAATCATTTAGAAAAGTACTTGCCTGATAATTCCTTGTTTGCAGAATTATCGGTCGGACCACTCGGTCCTGGGTGCCATCATCCACGGTCATAGATCTCTGTCAAGACCGCAGATTCCTCGGTCTAGAAAAGTTGATTTTGGGACGTGACAAACTACCCCTTATAAAGAATTTCGTCCCCGAAATTTGATCACAAGGGTAATACTAAAAATGGTGATTTTGAAAACAGTTTAATGCTAAAACCTTACTTAAAAATCATTTTGAAAACATTTTCATGTCATGCAAAATATTAACGAAAACTATTTACATACATGAAGGCCTTGGAGGAGCATCTATCGGAGCATATGTGTGAAAGTGCTAAGGTTCGGAACCGTTGCTCTGATACCAAATTGTTACGCCCTAACTTCCTACTTTCATGCATCTAAATCGACGTGATTTCCAACATAAATGCGGAAACGCTAGGGTGCCTATTCGACCCGGTCATTGAAAAGGTTGATATAAAAGTCGGTCCTACGGTCTCGGTCCCTCCTCCCACACACATCTTCGGCACCACGCTTCCTTTGCCAACTCTTCCTTCATCTGTCATAAAATCCGTTGGCTAGATTCCTACACCACACAAGCAAAGTGAGTCTAGGGACCCAACAAGCATTTTAAGAAGACATTTTAAGACATTGCATCCATGAGGCTTTTTAAGGGTATCTCATCAATCAATCATGTATAGTTGCATACTTGAGCACATATTGAGACCCTTAGCTTGGAGAGCTGATCCTCCAGGGTAGGCATCCATTCGTCAATTCCTCCAGCCATATTTTGAGAGCATCGGACCACCAGAGCTCATCATGGTAGCCATCCTCTCGTATCCATCAATTCCTCTATGATTATCTCTTAGATTCCATAGCTCTTAACTTAAAACCATCATTCTTTATAAAACCATGGACTTGCAATGAAAACATACTTGGAAATCTTTTGCATCGTTTATATAAAATACATGATAAATAGCACTGTGTGGATTTTAGAAATCGTTTAGAAAAGTACTTGCCTGTTAATTCCTTGTTTGCGGAATCATCGGTCGGACCACTCAGTCATGGGTGCCATCATCCACGGTCATAGATCTCTGTCAAGACCGCAGATTCCTCGGTCTAGAAAAGTTGATTTTGGGACGTGACACTATCACTTTTAGAGAGAGAAGACATTCTGCAAAGAAGAGAAGAAACAGAGGAAGAAGAAGAGAATGAGAAGTAGATCTCTTACATTTTCACCTTCAGGTTCCAATCTCTTGTTGTCTTATATCTAGACTAGCTTAAATCTGAATGAAATTGGTTTTCTATGTTTGTATACCTCAACTTTGGGTTTAAAGTTGAGAAGAACATTTGTATCTATTTCTTGTTTATAATGAAATTTGCTGGTTAGCCCCGTGGTTTTTACCCTCCAGGTTGAGAGGGTTTTCCACGTAAATCTGGTGTTGTTTTGTTCTATGCTTGATCTTTTGTTTTAGACTTGGATAACCTGTGCATTTACCCATCTCACATTGCTAGATTACAGTATAAAAGTAATCTTCGTTTCAAAATTCCCAACAAGTGGTATTAGAGCTATTAAGTTTATTTTTTGAAGAGTGCTTTTGTAGGTTGAGATGGAAGGTAATAGCACAATGATCAGGTTGACAAATAATAACTGGAAGATTTGGAAATCCAAGATGGAGGATATCCTTTACTGTAAACACTTGTATGAGCCGGTTGAAGGAGATAGTGCGAAGCCAAAAGATATGTCTGACGGTGATTGAACAAAATTGAACAGGAAAGTAGTTGACACAATCAGACAGTGGCTTGATGATAGCGTGTACCACCATGTAGCAAGTGAGAAGAGTGCACATGAGTTGTGGAAGAAGCTGGAGTCATCGTATGAGCAGAAAACAACAGGTAACAAAGCGTTTCTGATTCGAAAGTTAGTAAATCTAAAATTCAGAGAAGGTGCAGGTGTTGCTGAGCATTTAAATGAGTTCCAGAGATTGATTAATCAATTGTCAGTGATGGAGATGACCTTAGAAGATGAGTTGTCAGCTTTATTGCTCTTGGGGATCATTGCCCGACAATTGGGAGACATTGGTTGTGACAGTCAGTAATGCAACTCCGAATGGTATTCTTACTATGAGTATAGTTACTAGCAGCTTGTTCAATGAGGAGACAAGAAGGAAGTCAACTAATACAAATAGTGCACAGGCCCTTGTCACAGAGAATAGGGGAAGAGCTGAATACCGACAACAATCAAGAGGCCATAGCAAGTCCAGAGGTATATCAAAATCTAAGGGAAGACAATGTTATCACTATGGTAAAGAATGTCATATTAAGAAAAATTGTAGAGCCTAGAAAAGACTACAAAATGAAGACAAAAATCAGAAGAAAGATGATGAGATCAGAAATACCACAGCCACAGTAACTGCAGATGATGTAGTGATTCTTTCTTGTGAAAAAGAACAATATCTATATGTAGAAAGTCACCAAGGAGTTGAGTGGATAGTTGATACAAGTGCTTGCTATCATGCTACACCAAATAGAGAGTTCTTCATGACTTACAAGGCTGGAGATTTTGGTACAGTGAAGATGGGTAATACTAGTCACTCAAGCATTATGGGTATTGGTGATATTTATTTGCAGACAGAGCTGGACATCAGTTAACACTGAAAGATGTGCGACATATTCCTGATTTGCGTCTAAACTTGATATCAGGTGATGCTTTGGACAAAGATGTATTCAAGCATTACCTTGGTAGTAGAGAATGGAAGCTCAGCAAGGGATCAATGATTGTAGCAAAAGGGAAGCCATGACACTCCTTATACCGAACCCATGTGAAGATACTCAAGAATGGGTTGAATGCAGTACAAGCTGAAAGCTCTTTAAATCTGTGGCATCAACGTCTCGGTCACATGAGTGAGAAAGGGTTACGAATTCTGGTGAGGAAGCTTCACATCCCCTTAACCAAAGATGAGGTTTTGGATCTATGCGACTACTGCCATTTTGGTAAGAAACACAGTCTCTTTTAGTCAAACATCAGAAAGGAAACAGAATGTACTGAACTTGGTTTATTCTGATGTGTGTGGTCCTTTTGAGGAGTCATTGAGTGGCAATCGATACTTTCTAATATTTATTGATGATGCATCTAGAAAGGTGTGAGTTTATTTAATGAGAACGAAAGACCAGGTATTTAATTACTTTCAAGAGTTCCATGTCATGGCAGAAAAAGAGACAGACAATAAACTGAAATGTCTTCGCTCTGATAATGGGGGAGAGTATACCTCCAAGGATTTTAAAGCATATTGTGTAAAATATGGAATTTGACATGAGAAAATAGTGCCTGGAACTCCACAACACAATGGTGTGGCTGAGAGAATGAATCGCACCATTGTAGAAAAGGTGAGATGCATGCTGAAGATGACAAAGTTGCCAAAACAATTTTGGGCAGAAGCAGTTCGCACAACTTGCTATCTCATAAACAGGTCACCCTATGTTCCTTTGAAGTTTGAAATACCAGAAAGAGTATGGTCTAAGAAGAATATTTCATACTCGCATCTAAGGGTATTTGGATGCAAAACATATGTGCAGATTTCAAAGGAGCAAATATCCAAGTTGGATGATAAAGTAATTCCATGTATTTTCCTTGGGTATGGAAATGGGAAATTTGGGTACAGATTATGGGACCCATAAAAAAAAGAATTGTTAGATGCAGAGATGTTGTATTCTTCGAGGGTCAGAATGAGATAAATCTAGAAATCATTGAGAAGTCAAAGAGAGTTGATGATTCCATAAAACTCATACCAATTCCTTCACCATGTACAGTCAACATTAACAGATGAAGATGAACATAATGAAGAAGCCACTGAGGAAACCTCTGACATGAATGGTAGTAATGATGATGAAACTATTTATGATGTAATGATGATGAAACTATTTATGATGTTCCTGGGCAGGGGGAGAAACATCATCAAGAGGAGCCAAAAGAACCCCCATTAAAAAGGTCTGAGAGAGAGAACCAACCTTTTAAAAAGTACCCTTTTTCGGAGTATATTTTATTGATAGAAGAAGGAGAGCCAAAATGTTTTCAGGAGGCATAAGTTCATAAAGACAAAGTTAAGTGACAGATTGCAATGAAAGATGAGATGAAGTCATTACAAGAAATGGGAACATATGAGCTGGTGGAACTTCCTAAGGGTCGAAAGGCATTGAGAAACAAATGGGTGTTCAAGCTAAAGAGAGATGAAAATGGAGAAATTATGAAGTACAAAGCTCGACTTGTTATAAAGGGTTTTGGACAAAAACAGGGCATCGACTTTGAGGAGATTTTCTCACCAGTGGTAAAGATGACTTCCATTCGTACAATGTTAGGTCTAGTAGCTAACTTAGACCTTGAGCTTGAGCAACTTGATGTAAAAACTGCATTTCTTCATGGTAACTTGGAAGAAGAGATCTAAATGGTGCAACTAGAGAGATTTGAAGTGAAAGAAAAGGAGAACATGGTTTACAAATTGAAGAAGAGTCTATACGGTTTGAAACAAGCTCCGAGACAGTGGTACAAGAAATTTGACTCTTTTATGATGAGTCATGAGTACTAGAGAACCAAGGCAGATCCGTGTGTTTATTTCAAAAGATTTTCTAATGGAAAGTTTCTAATACTTTTACTTTATGTTGATGATATGTTGATTGTAGGACATGATGCTGAGAAAATAGCAATGTTGAAGAAGGAGATGTCCAAGACATTTGATATGAAGGACATGGGCCAAGCACGTCAGATATTGGGAATGTAGATTACTCGTGACAGAAATGCTAAGAAACTTTGGTTGTCACAAGAGAAGTACATTGAAAGGTGCTTGAAAGATTCAATATGCAAGGAGAAAAGGAAATAAATTGTCCATTTCCCAGCCATTTTAAATTGAGAAAGAAGATGTGTCCATCAACAGAGAAAGAAAATGATGAAATGTCAAGTGTTCCATACTCCTCAGTTGTAGGGAGTTTGATGTATACAATGGTTTGCACTAGGCCAGATATAGCGCATGCAGTCGGCGTGGCAAGTAGGTTCCTCCCTAATCTAGGAAAACAACATTGGGAAGCAGTGAAGTGGATTCTTAGATATCTAAGAGGCACTTCCAATTTGTGTTTGAGTTTTGGAAATGGTGATGCTGTGTTAGAAGGTTACACAGATGGTGATATGACTAGAGATCTAGATCACAGAAAATCCACTTCGGGTTATGTGTTTACTTTTGCAGGGGGAGCCGTGTCATGGCAATCCAAGTTGCAGAAATGTGTGACTTTATCAATAACAGAAGCAGAATATATTGCAGCAACTGAAGTAGGTAAGGAGTTATTGTGGATGATTAGATTTCTCCTAGAGCTTGGTATGCAACAAGAAGATGCAATTATTTTCTATGATAGCCAGAGTGCCATAGATTTGAGCAAAAATGCTATATATCATTCCAGAACTAAGCATATTGATGTGAGATTTCATTAGTTAAGAGATGTAATAGAAAACCAGCAGATGAAGTTGAAGAAAATCCACACGGATAAGAACCCGTCAGACATGTTTATGAAGATTGTTCTAAAAGACAAGCTCGAGCTCTGTTATCGGCTTATCGGAATGAATACCAAGTGATGACTTGAAGATCGGTGTACTTCTCTCTGTGGGCTGGAGGGGGAGATTGTTGGGTCTTTGGGTCCAGCCCAATCATACAGTTAATTAAATGAGAAAAACCTAAGAATGTTGCTCATTCTATCACTTCTAGAGAGAGAAGACATTCTACAAAAAGAGAAGAAACAGAGGAGAAGAAACAAAGAAAGAAGAAGAGACGAAGAAGTAGATCTCTTACATTTTCACATTCAGGTTCTAATCTCTTATTGTCTTATATCTAGACTAGCTTAAGTCTGAATGAAATTGATTTTCTCTGTTTGTATACCTCAACTTTGGGTTTAAAGTTGAGAAGAACATTTGTATCTGTTTCATGTTACATCACGAAGAGATTTTTATTCATCTTACACTTTAGGTGATTTTGGGGATGTCAAGATGGGTAATAGTGGACTATCAAAGGTTGTTGGCATTGGAGAAGTTTGTTTGAAATTTGATACTAGGATGTAGTTGGTTTTACAAAATGAAAAACATGTCCCGGATATGAAATTAAATTTGATTTCTACAGGTTTACTTGATGATGATGGGTACAACAACTACTTTGGTAATGGTTTGTGGAAACTCACTCGTGGTTCCTTGATCGTGGTAAGAGGTAAAAGGTGCTCTGATAGAAAAATTAAGTAGATTAATTTTGGAACCGGCCAGACGAAACTAAACAGAGGTTAAACTTCATGTGCAGGTACTTCTAAAACCATATGAACCGGTTGGGGCATCAAAAACCGGTTGCTACTACTTCAAAGAAACCAGCCTCAAGTGATCAAGTTAAAGATCAGAGGAACCGGTTCTACCTTCTCAAGCGACCGATTAACGAAGAAGAAAGATTATACTCTCCAACCGGATGATACAGCACAAGGCACAAAAACCGGATGGTTCAGAACAAAAGTCAGAAGATTTAAAATTCAAGAGTGACGTACCATGACGGAAGAAACGTGTCTCGAAAGAATAAAAGAAGAGCGGATCCAATCAGAAGCATGCGAGGAAAGCAATGATGCTTTGTTGATCCGATGCTGACAACCGGAAGTGGATGTTCAACACGTGTCTCAATCTGAAAACCGGCTATGTCATCCTATGCTCAGAGTCACCTGCATGAATGCCAGGTGTTGAGGAAGTTGAAGCGTGCAAGCAACCCTTCTGCAAACAGGCGTGATGACGATCAACCAATCCAGAAGAGAGAGAAGAAAGTAGCCGTTGGTTGCTTTCAGCTATAAAAGGAAGATCAATCGTCCTCATTCAATGCAGTTCGGTAGTTGTAGTTGTGAGCATCATAAATTCTGAAAGTCATAAAGCAATAAATTCTAGAGAGATAAAGTCCTGCATTCCAAAACCGGTGTGCCTAAAACCGGAAGTTCTTTGTGTGTTATTGTGTTGAGTAGTTGTATTACATCAAAGTGTGAGTTTGGTGTAACCGGCGAGTAGCGAAGTTGGGCTCGACCGGAAGTGTAATTGTAACTCTAAAGAGTTAGTGGAGATCCTTCTCATAACCTGAGAGGAAGGGGTGACGTAGGAGGGTTTGCTCCGAACATCCATAAACAAATCTTTGTCTCGTGTTCTTTCCTTCACTTTCATTTCCCGCTTTCTTAACGAAAACCGCAAACTAATCATACTCCTAAAACCGGTCACTCACCTCCATTAAACCGACTCCTTCTTAAACATCATCTAAACTCGCAAACGTTGCTTCAACCTGAAACAAACATTTCCGCCATTGAACCCGGTTCAAGAGTCTGTGACATGTTGTGCAGTGCTGAGAAAGGTTTTAGTCTTTAACCGGACTATCACCAAAAGAGTGTTGTGTGTTGTGTAAGCGGCCACCCTTCCCTGAAACCGGAAAACAACCCGGTCCTCCAAGGGCGTCCCCGATCCTAACAAGTGGTATCAGAGCGAGGATCTTAGTACTCAAGCAACTGAAGAAGATGGGAAGCATGACCCACAGCGACAAGCCGCCAATGCTAAACAGCGAAGCATTTAGCAGTTGGAAGAAACAGATGTATCTACATCTGATTACGTTAGATGATGAGATGAGCCGAGTCCTGAAAGAGGGACCAATCAAGATCAACAAGGAGGAAAGCCAATGGACGAGTGAAGATCGGAGAAGAAGTAACCTGGAAAACCATTGCATGAGGCATATCTATAAAGCTATAGATAACAACACTTTGAACAAAATATCAGAGTGCGAAAATGCAAAGGAAGCCTGGGAAACGATTATACAGATCCACGAGGGAAATGAAAGAACCAAGGAGAACAAAATCTTGGTGTCTACACAGAAGTATGAAAACATAAGGATGAAACCGGGAGAAAATATGAAGGAATTCAGCAACCGGTTCACCAGCATAGTAAACGAGCTTCAGACACTCGGAAAGAAGTATGACAACCGAGAAGTGATCATCAAAGCTCTAAGATCTTTGCCAAGCACGTGGGATATCAAGACCATGGTGATGAGGGAATCAAGTACCCTTGGGCAGATGAAGTTGCATGATGTGTTTGAGGACCTGAAAGCCTACGAATTCGAGATCAAGTCTCGAATCGAAGATGAAGCATCCACATCAACCGCAACAAGAGCTTTGGTCACATCGGTGGAACCGGCGGCTCCAGTATCAACCGCACCGGCTCCAGTCAAAAACACCGATCAAATTACCGACGATGTGATGGCGATGCTAGCCCAGAAATTCGGGAAGTTCATGAAGAAGAGCCAGCCACCATCTAATAATGATTTTAATTATAACTATGTAGATAAATCAAACAAAAGATGTTATAATTGTGATGGTTTTGGACATTTCAGGTCAGAATGTAGAAAACCAAGAAGAGACGATAGAAAACCGGAAGGAAACTATCAAGGAAATAATTATCAAGGGAATAACTATCAAGGCAACCGGTATCAGGGAAACAACTATCAAGGAAACAATTATCGGGGAAACAACAATAACCAACGAAATGACTACCGAAGAAGAGATGATCAACATGCTGATGAAGGAAAGGAGATTCAAAAAGCACTCATTGCATCTGACGGTGGAAGCGAGTGGGCATACTCCGATAATGAAGATGGTGAAGAGAAAGTAACCTGCTTCATGGCAAACGACGAAGAGGTATTTGATTTCTCTTCTGATGAGTTTACTAAAGAAGATCTAGTTTCTGCACTCAACCAAATGGTTGCTGAGTTCAGAAATATATCTGCGTATATACCAACCCCTGTAGAACCTAAAACCGAACAAACAGAATATGTATATGATAAAACATGTGAAATCGAAACGTATGAACCGGATGAACTATTCTCCGATAATGAGAAGACAGTTCAACCGGTAACCGAAACCGATGAAAGAGCAATGTACGTCACGGCTGCGTGGGAGAAATCACGCCAAGCAGTGAAACAAATGTGTAACTATAAAAGACACCCTAAGTGTAGATATGGCATCGGCTATGAACCAAGTAAACAAAATGAAACAAAACAATCTAACGGGATGAAACTAACGAAAAATAATCTTCCATTTATAAAATTTGTCAAAAGTTCACAAACCGAAAATGACCTAAAACCGGAAGAAACGCTTAAGTATGTAGGCCCTAACGAATCTGAGAAATGGCTTCATCCTGAGAGAAGGAAAGTCAACCGGAAACCAAATAAAAATAATAAAAACCGACATCAAAGAAGCCCATCACCACATAAGGCATTCTTGAGCAACGACCAAGAAGTTAAGCCAAATATTATCAAAACAATAACCGGGAAAGTGATCCGACTCATTCAAGTCTGGATCCCAAAGGGACTAATCAACCATGGACCCAACTAAATGTGGGTACCAAAAAGGTGTAAATAATTGTTTTTTGCAGGTTAGGAGGAGCAACCGGTTAAAGAATTCTGAATGGTACTTGGACAGTGGATGCTCAAGGCATATGACCGGGAACAAGGAGCTACTGACCGACATCAAGTATGAAACCGGAGCATTCATCACATTCGGGGATAACTCAAAAGGTAAAACCGTGGGCAAGGGTAAGATTGTCCATGGTGAACTATCCATAAATAATGTACTATTGGTAGAAAAACTAAGCTTTAACCTGTTAAGCATAAGCCAAATGTGTGATGTGGGCTACAAAGTTGAATTTCATAAAAACTCATGTTTGGTCAAAAATCAGAATAATGACATTTTGCTAACCGGTAACCGGATAGGAAACATTTACAAAGTGAACTGGAAAACTGATTTCGAAAAACCTGTGTGTATGATAGCCGGAAATGATCCAAACTGGCTTTGGCATAAACGGCTAAATCACTTGAATTTCAAAACGATTAACTTTATTTGTTCCAAAGAACTGGTTCACGGTTTTCCAAATGTTAAGTTTTCAAAAGATAAAGTATGTGCTGCATGTCAAATGGGAAAACAAGTGAAATCTTCTTTCAAAAGTAAAGGAAATTATCAATCTGAAAGATGTTTAGAACTCTTGCATATGGATCTGTTTGGTCCGGTTAAAGTAACCAGTTTAGGAGGCATGCATTATACTATGGTGGTTATTGATGATTACTCCAAATTTACTTGGGTTACTTTTCTAGCTTCTAAAAATCAAGCATCTCCAAACTTGATTAAACTGATTTTGAGAATACAAAACGAAAAATCTATCCGAGTAAATAAAATCAGAAGTGATAGAGGAACTGAGTTTATAAACAGTAATTTAACTACTTTTCTTGATGATTCCGGTATTAGGCACGAGTTGTCTAGTGCCAGAACTCCTCAACAAAATGGCCTGGCTGAGAGAAGAAACCGAACTCTCAAGGAAGCCGCAAGGTCAATGATAACCGATTCGGGTATCGCTCAAAAGTTTTGGGCTGAAGCCATCAATACCGCTTGCTATACGCAAAATCGATCTTTAATAACTAAACGGTTTTCGAAAACTCCTTTTGAAATTTATTTCGATCAAGTTCCAAGTATACGATATTTTCGAATTTTTGGTAGTAAATGCTTTGTTCACAATAACGGCAAGAACTACTTGACCGCTTTTGATGCTAAATCCGATGAGGGAATAATGTTGGGATATTCAGCTGTGAGTAAAGCCTACAGAATATACAATACTAGGACTTTAACAGTTGAAGAAACCGCACACGTTGTTTTCGATGAATCGGTTGAGCGAAACACTGCATTACCCTTCGACCTTCACAACAGAATGGAAAATTTCAATATCTATTCTGATGATGAAGACGAGGTTCCGGTTTTTAGACACTTTGTCAAGGACCAAGCGGTTGATGTTGAAATTCAACTTGATCAAGCTGCTTTACCGCAGAAAGTTGACGCTTCAGTTTCTACTGAAGAAATCGGTCGGTCTGACTCTGTTCAACCTACCGATCAGTCTAACCTTGATCAGCCAACTGAAAGCTTGGTAGACACGTCTCGGATTAACCTCAGAAGGAACAAAAATCATCCTCTTGAACTAATAATAGGTAACATATCCTCACCCGTCCGAACTAGGCAACAAAATTTGGATCACTATGGAAACTCTGCTTTCATATCACAAATTGAGCCGAAAAAGGTGGATGAAGCACTGTCAGATCCAGATTGGATCTTGGCAATGCAAGAGGAATTAAACGAGTTTGAGAGAAATAAAGTCTGGTACCTAGTCCCTAGACCGAAAAACAAACCGGTTATAGGCACACGATGGGTATTCAGAAATAAACTCAATGAAGACGGTTTAGTTACGAGGAACAAAGCCCGGTTAGTGGCTTAAGGCTATAAGCAGGAAGAAGGCATTGATTTTGAAGAATCATTCGCCCCTGTAGCTAGACTTGAGGCCATTAGAATATTTTTAGCATATGCAGCTTTCAAAAATTTCAAAGTTTATCAAATGGATGTAAAAAGCGCTTTTCTAAACGGTAAAGTAAATGAAGAGGTGTATGTTAACCAACCTCCAGGTTTTAAAAATCCAGAACATGAAAATCACGTTTACCGGCTGAATAAGGCCCTTTACGGTTTGAAACAAGCTCCAAGAGCTTGGTATGATACTTTGACTCAATTCTTATTTGATCGCAAATTTACAATAGGTTCGGTAGACAAAACCCTTTTCAAATTTGAAAGAAAGGAACAAATTTTACTTGTTCAGATTTATGTTGATGACATCATATTCGGATCAACCGATCCAAAATTATGTGACAAATTTTCGAAAATGATGACTGATAGATTTCAAATGAGTATGATGGGGGAAATGAGTTTCTTTCTAGGACTTCAGGTTAAGCAGATTGAAGCTGGAATCTTTATAAGTCAACCGAAGTATACAGCCGAACTGCTGAAGAGATTTGGGATGGATACCTGTGCCGAAGCGGCTACGCCAATGAGTCCTTCCGTGAAGCTGGACAAAGATGATGATGGTCAAGCCGTTGACATCACAGCATATCGAGGAATGATCGGATCGCTGCTGTATCTCACGGCAAGCCGACCTGATATTCTGTTTGCGGTTGGAGTGTGCGGAAGGTTCCAAGCAAATCCAAAGCAATCTCATTATACGGCGGCCAAAAGAATCCTAAAATATTTGAAGGGAACTCAAGAAGTGGGACTTTGGTACCCAAAAGACTCGAGATTCAATCTAATAAGCTACTCAGATGCCAATTATGCAGGATGCAAAATCGACAGAAAGAGTACAAGTGGAACATGTCAGTTTCTGGGTGACCGGTTAGTCACTTGGAGCAGCAAGAAACAAACATCCGTTGCAACTTCAACCGCAGAGGCGGAGTACCTAGCGGCTGGAAGCTGCTGTGCACAACTCCTCTGGATCCAACAGCAACTCAGGGATTTCGGAATAGAAGCAAAGGAGTCTCCAATCTTTTGTGACAACACCAGCGCCATAGCAATCACATACAATCCGGTGTTACACTCAAGAACAAAGCATATCGACATCCGACACCATTTCATCCGGGAGCATGTTCAGGAGAAACACATCCGACTGGAATATGTGTCGACCGAGCAACAAGTAGCGGACATATTCACGAAACCGCTACAGGAAGCTAAGTTTTCACACTTTCGAAATATCTTGGGTCTTACCAATCTTAATCAATTAATATAATCATCATGCATGCTTGTATATAAAACCGGGATATGTGTTCAGGGAGAAGCTAAAGCTTCTCAAACCGTATTCAAATAGGCCATTAATAAATCAAACATGCTAACCGGGAGGAAGTCTCCGGTTATGCCCGACTACTACATAAATTCAAATCAAATGTATGTCTACTATCCGGTTGAAATAACTGGGCTGAAGTGGATAAAACAAGTCCAAAGTTGAACAACTGTTGACACCAATCAACTTTTCTTCATAAATGGAAATATCCTACTAAAACCGGTCATGGGAAACCGCTTAGTACATATGCACTCTGGTCTGATGAAATGAACTTTTTCGGTTAATCTGAGATGACTAACTGAGTTTTCGTGCATGTTTTGAAAAATGAAGCCTGTAATTAATTAAAACAAGTCTACCACAATCGAGATGACGACATGTGTCCATCATCAAGAGAGGGAGACTCACATCTTGTCAATAGATATTTTTTCATCATTGCTATCTTAGTAATAATTAGATTTACCTTGGAAATAATCATTAGTTACTTCAACAAGTTAAGTCTATTAAATAGCTGATGACATCATCAGGCATGCTTAACCTCATTAAAGACCAAGCCGAATCCCCGGGCTATATAAACCATCCTTAATCCTCTTCAAAACATCACAAGTTCACTATTCACAAATATCATTCTTGAGATAAAATCCTCTCTCTCAAAAACATGAATACCAACTCTTTAGCCAAGAAGATCCTATTGGCAGATTTTGAATCAATCTACCAATATGAGGATCATGAAGTAAAGGAAATGTTCTTAGCCATAGAAAGGAGCGGGCTAAGAAGTTTTCTTGAGAACAGATTCATCATCGACTACCTTGTAGTCGAAGAACTCTTTGAGACCGCGAAAGAGGTGCATCGAGATATACTCGTTGCACAGGTCTACGGTCAAAAATTCCTATTCAGCGAGACGGATTTCGCTGTATATTGCGGTTTGCCCAATGAAGGGGTAACCGACCTAACCTACTCCCCGGTGACAATGGAAGAGATGTGTCGCCGGTTTTCAGGATCTGACATCCCGGTTAAACCCTGGGGTGCTAAGAGTCAACTTTCTCACAAGTACCAGATTCTCTGCGAGATTCTGGGAAAATCTGTCTTGTGTAGAGAGAAGAGTTACTACTACACCCAAAGGGTCTTCGAGATGATGATCGCCGTAACGGTTGGGACACCGGTCAACTGGTCCTGGATCATCTTCAGTAACCTGAAGAAGATGCTTCTCTCCAACAAAACCGGCTACGCTCCTCAGCTGAGCGGTTTCTGTGCAAGTCTGGACATCCACTCCGGAGCTTTCGTCACTCTTCACCCAAGGCACGTGCTCACCAAAGAACGAGTACAAGAGATGATCGACCGGTGGGAAGCGGTTAAAGCCAGAAGAGTTCAAGCGGCTGAGGCTTCAAATGCTCAAGCGGCTGAGTCATCAAATGTCTAAACCTGTCCTTCACCTTTTCTTTTATCCTTTCTTTACAAAACCGGTACTTTTGCTGTACTACCGGTTACGTACTCCAATTAATGAATCAGATTTCTTTCCCTTCCAAGTCAAAATCTAAAATATTAAATGCGTCATATCATATCTTGGAAACATAAATCCTCATTATCAAAGAGCATGCCTGACTTGATTAGACAAGACATGTCTTTATTCTCTTGGAAAATCACAAAAACATTAATGACTAAGCATAAACGGCTAGATTTTTCAAATCCTCTCATTAAATGCTCTCATTCACTCCAGGCTATAAAAGGGGACTCAACTTCCATTTTCAAAACACGCCTTCAAGCATTCTTCTCTCTAAAAACTCGGAAGCTCAAGAACTCTCTCAAACTTCTCTTCACTCTTCATCATCATGTCTGCCGAGATAAGAAACACCCTGATCATTGATTTTGAGGATATCAAGCATAGCGCTCACTATGAATGCATTTTTCAGCACATCATAGAGTCTGGCCTGAAAGGTTTTCTCAAGGGTTCGGACCTCATCCTCGTGGAGGAGGTGTGTGAATTCTACAATAACGGTCACATTTTGGATGATGGCAGCATTCGCACCATCATCGACGGGCAGTTCCTCCAGTTTTCTGAGGAGGAATTCGCCACCTTCTTTCACCTTCCAACGGAAGGTTTCTCCGATTTTCCGACGCCGTATTTACCGGCTAAGGAAACCTTTTTCAAGATCTTCTCTTCTTCATACACTCCTGTTAAGGATTTTGGGAAGAAAGAAGATCTCGCTCCTCACTACCAAGTCTTTCACGATTTGGTCCAAAGGTCTATCATAGGCCGAATGCCCAATCAGAACTACAGCCGGGAGGCATTCGATATTATGATAGCCATCATCCGGGACTCCGCCATCAACTGGTCGTCCTATCTTTTCAACAAGCTGAAGCAGCTTATGACCGGTAAAAGAGGAAAGATCAGCTACGCTCCTCAAATCACCCGGTTTCTCATGTCCAAGCGTCCCAACCTTGGAAAAGGGGTTCCGGTTGGATCCTTCAACACCATCACAATAGACATGATCTATAGATGTGTGTCAAGAATTGAGGAACGGTTTCCTCAAAACACCATGGAGAAATGGTATGAAAGGAGGTTGGAAGGAGGATGGTTCACAGAATAATTTTCTTTCTTTTCGTTTTCTTTCCGGTTTCTGGTCATTTTGCTGTACGACCAGAACCGCCCCAATGTCAACTATTTCCCTTATTTACTAATGAAATATTTCAATCCTTAAAAGTCTCCGGTTTTCCTTTGTCTTATCATTCCTTCCGGTTTTTCAAACCTATACAAAATATTAAAGTTAACCTAAAACTTCCGGTTAACGAGATCTCAAGTAAAACCGGACTCTCAAACAAAAATGAAAGTTTGAAAATTTTAACCGCCCACAGTTTTACCTCTCAAAATTTACCGCCCACTGAAATCCCGCTTTTACCGCCGAAAGTTACGGCAGTAACTTTTTGGAGGGAAAGTTGGCGCCAAAACATCAAATTGACGGTTCATCTTCAAAACCGCCTGGAACCGCCATCTATATAAACTCAAATCAGCCCATTCAACACATGTGCTTTCTCTCTCTAAAAATTTCCAGAACTTCAAAGCTTTCCTCTCTCCGATCATCATCGTTCTTCATCCTTTCTTTTTCAAAACATCATGGATCTAGGCAAAGCTCCATTCCAATGGATGTTACAAGTTGACTTCGCAGATATTGACGAGCATGCTGACGATAAGAACAAGGCTGTTCTTCAACTCCTTCGAGAATCTGGGTTGGAAAAGTTCCTGTCTGGTCCGTTCATAATCCATCCAGCGGCGGTGACGGAATTCTTGGCGACGGCGACGCTGTCGAAGAGGAAGATCTCGGCGACTGTTAACGGGAGGGCTGTTCTCATCACCGAAGAAATTTTTGCGGAAGCCCTTGGTCTGCCCAACACAGGTTCGGACCTAAAGATTGACTTAACTGAGGCAGAATCAAATGCTGCCCGGTTGGTGGTATCTTTCTCAGGTCAGGATCTGGTGATCCACAGCAGCCGGAAGATCAAGCTCAAACC
Organism: Impatiens glandulifera; assembly: GCF_907164915.1. Classification (NCBI taxonomy): domain Eukaryota; kingdom Viridiplantae; phylum Streptophyta; class Magnoliopsida; order Ericales; family Balsaminaceae; genus Impatiens; species Impatiens glandulifera. The sequence goes on from NC_061863.1 coordinate 4,242,842, forward strand.
GGAATATAGATGGTTGGTGACCGTCATCGCCAAATCAATTCAAGGAAAGGGAGGTAATTTCGACAACCTCACAAAATTTAAACTTAGAATGCTGTTAGCTATTGTCCGAGGTGACAAGGTGGACTGGGGGTACGTAATCTATGAAGAGTTCTGCCAAATGGTGATAAAGAAAGATGGCCGGGTGCAGGCCTATGCTATGCAAATCGTAAAATTTTTTGAGTTCCTCAAAGTGGAACTAGGTGAATGCATACCGCTTCCGATCTCCAACATTCTTGACTCTGAGTCAATGATCGAAAAACCGGAGAAGACTATCAAACCTAAAATCTCAAAGACTAAATCATCCAAGGGAGCCAGTTCATCGGTTCCAGTTGAAGAAGAAACCAGACAGAAGAAACCAACAAGAAAAGCGGTTGAAGTAGAAGTTCCACCAGAACCGAAAAGGAGGAAGAAGGTAGCCGCAAAGAAGAGTTCAAAGAAACCGGCGGACTCCGAGAAAACGCTTTCCTCGGACAATCCACCGGAAAGAACCGCATATGTTTTTCAGCCCATCCCACTCAACACCGTCATTCCTGTTCCCATTCCATCCCATTCTCCAAAGCAAACCGAATCTTTGGGGAGCAAGGAGAACAAGTCAGTTTCCAAGGAGGAAGCAGAGGTAAATGTTCACTCTGCAACCTCCAAGTCACCTAGCAAACAAGCGGAAGAGGTTATAGCCACTGTGGGCTTAAATACCTCGGAAGCAATTCAGAATGTGGTCCAAGAGATCACAAGAGAAACCGAAGAGGACGATGTTTCAAGTCGTCGAAAGCCAGATGATCAGGTTGAAATACCTGATCAGACAGAAGCACAACCGGTCGATGAGACGACCAAATCAACCGAAATTGAACCTCCGGCTCAGGAGGGAAATATGGAAGAACAGGAACCTTCCGGTTCCGCAGGAGGGAAGATGGTCTCAGAAAACCAACCAGCATCAACACCTGAAGGTTCCACTCAGGTAGATAAAGGCAAAGGAATTCTCATTGAAGAAACAACGGCAACCGGAACAGGCACGCTGCAAAACAATCCTCAACATGACGCCATGACCGGGGACGAGATTCCATACACCATAGAGCAAGAAAATGAGATCTTCGAGGAGCTCATTCAAGACATGAACAAAGGTGCAAGTGATGCACTAGCGCCATACATCTTGTGGGTGAAGCTCCGATGCGAAACCAAATTATCCGACATGCTTCCATGTTTTAGTGGGAACAAACAATGGGACAAGCTCATCCAACTGGAAGAAAGGGCTCTTAATCTAGCTAACACCAACCTAATCCAACCGGCGTTTAATAAAGCTCCGGTAATCCTTGAAAATGCTCGGTTACAGGCTGTTGAAAACGCTTTTCAAGACACCCAAGGAAAGACGCTAAACCCGATCGAAATGAGAATGGCCGAACGATTTCTTGGGGTACGTGAACAGCTTGTGCGAAATCTTGATCGTCTTGACATGCAGTGGTGGAAAAGTTGCCAACGTCAATTCAACAATGCTGAATTATATCAAAGTAAGCCTTTCTTTATAAGTGGTGAGACATTCGGTACCTCTGAAAACTTGGAACAAGAAGCCCCTCAACCGGTCAAATCTCTGGAAATAGATCAAATCAAGCAAGCGATGGCTGAAACGGTTGACTCTTGCATTGGAAATTTCAAAGCCGTAACCGACGAAAGAATTGCAGTGGCTGAAGATAAACTGTCAAACTCTCTACAAACCATGATGGATACGACCATGCAGACAACAGTAAAAGTCATGATTGCCGAGTCCGTCAAAGCCGCAACCGCTCCATTAGTTGACATGCTGCAGGCAATGGCTATTCAAATCGGGGAAATGTCCAAGGTTCAAGTCACCACAACTCTGACGTAAATCGAAAAGGATGCTGAAACCGCAAAGAAACTGCAAGAGGAAGAAATCGAAAGGGAACGGTTACAGAAGGAAATTGAAGATAAAGACTATCAGCTTGCCCAACAATGCAACGAGGAAGAGCAGGCCAACGTCCAAGATCTTTCATTGGCTCAACCGTCCCACTCCATGAATACAAGGAACAAGAAAAAGCGAAGTGCAGTTAAGAATGTGATGAAACGGGCAGAACAGAAAACAGCCTTACCAGTCGTGATAAATGCACAACCGCTTGATGAGGAAGAAGAAGAAGATCCGGAGGAACTCAATCAACGAAAGAGAAGGACAACCAGAGAATCCACAACAACTCCAAGCTTCAGACCTTCAAATACTCCACCGCCTCCACCACCAAAGCCAATTTGTGCCAACTTCAATCTCAAGAATAAGGGCACCGGTCATTCAAGTGTATGGGCCGGTGTGCTGATCGATGCCGAAAGACGTGCTAGAGAACACAGAGCAAGGCAAGAAGAAGAAAGAAGACGGTTGGAAAAGGAGCAGGAAAAGGAGCAACACAAGGGGGGATCATCCAAGCCCTAAACCTCTCTCTTTGTTTACTTTGAACAATTATGTTTTATTACGTCTTAGAACTTGGTTACTTAGCTCTTTCTAATAGGGTCTAACATATTTTTCTCAAAACGATCAAACTCATTTTTAAAACCGGCCATACATTACATGTTTTGAATATTTATTCTAAATAATCAAAAAAGGAGAAATTGATAGAAAAATTAAGTAAATTAATTTTTCTAAACTGGCTACTAAGTAAATTTTTTTTAACCGGCCGTACATTACATGTTTTGAATATTTATTCTAAATAATCAAAAAGGGAGAAATTGATAGAAAAATTAAGTAGATTAATTTTGGAACCGGCCATACATTACAATTTTTGAATATTTATTCTAAATAATCAAAAAGGGAGAAATTGATAGAAAAATTAAGTAGATTAATTTTGGAACCGGCCAGACGAAACTAAACAGAGGTTAAACTTCATGTGCAGGTACTTCTAAAACCATATGAACCGGTTGGGGCATCAAAAACCGGTTGCTACTTCTTCAAAGAAACCAGCCTCAAGTGATCAAGTTAAAGATCAGAGGAACCGGTTCTACCTTCTCAAGCGACCGGTTAACGAAGAAGAAAGATTATACTCTCCAACCGGATGATACAGCACAAGGCACAAAAACCGGATGGTTCAGAACAAAAGTCAGAAGATTCAAAATTCAAGAGTGACGTACCATGACGGAAGAAACGTGTCTCGAAAAAATAAAAGAAGATCGGATCCGATCAGAAGCATGCGAGGAAAGCAATGATGCTTTGTTGATCCGATGCTGACAACCGGAAGTGGATGTTCAACACGTGTCTCAATCTGAAAACCGGCTATGTCATCCTATGCTCAGAGTCACCTGCATGAATGCCAGGTGTTGAGGAAGTTGAAGCGTGCAAGCAACCCTTCTGCAAACAGGCGTGATGACGATCAACCAATCCAGAAGAGAGAGAAGAAAGTAGTCGTTGGTTGCTTTCAGCTATAAAAGGAAGATCAATCGTCCTCATTCAATGCAGTTCGGTAGTTGTAGTTGTGAGCATCATAAATTCTGAAAGTCATAAAGCAATAAATTCTAGAGAGATAAAGTCCTGCATTCCAAAACCGGTGTGCCTAAAACCGGAAGTTCTTTGTGTGTTATTGTGTTGAGTAGTTGTATTACATCAAAGTGTGAGTTTTGTGTAACCGGCGAGTAGCGAAGTTGGGCTCGACCGGAAGTGTAATTGTAACTCTAAAGAGTTAGTGGAGATCCTTCTCATAACCTGAGAGGAAGGGGTGACGTAGGAGGGTTTGCTCCGAACATCCATAAACAAATCTTTGTCTCGTGTTCTTTCCTTCACTTTCATTTCCCGCTTTCTTAACGAAAACCGCAAACTAATCATACTCCTAAAACCGGTCACTCACCTCCATTAAACCGACTCCTTCTTAAACATCATCTAAAGTCGCAAACGTTGCTTCAACCTGAAACAGACATTTCCGCCCTTGAACCCGGTTCAAGAGTCTGTGACAGGTTGTGCAGTGCTGAGAACGGTTTTAGTCTTTAACCGGACTATCACCAAAGTTGAGTGTTGTGTGTTGTGTAAGCGGCCACCCTTTACCGAAACCGGAAACAACCCGGTCCTCCAAGGGCGTCCCCGATCCTAACATGCTCAAAGTTGTATGTGGTACAACCGAAGATCTCCAAGAGCATTGTTAATGCTGTGGAGAATGCTGACACGACTGAGATATGGCATAAGAGACTTGACCATATGAGTGAAAAAGGCATGACTTTGTTGTCAAAGAAGGAAGTGTTATCAGGTGTAAATGATTTCCATTTGAATAGGTGTTCTCGTTGTCTTACAGGTAAACAAAACAAAGTTTCCTTCAAGAGTCATCCTCCCTACAGAAGAGAGAACATACTTGATCTTGTTCATTCCGATGTTTGTGGTCCTATGAAGACAAAAACACTTGACGGTTGCTCATATTTTGTCACATTCATTGATGACCACTCCCGGAAGGTATGGTTATATACTTTGAAGTCTAAAGATCAAGTTTTAGATGTGTTTAAGCAGTTTCATGCCTTAGTTGAGAGAGAGACTGGAAAAAATCTCAAGTGTATTCAGACAGACAATGGAGGTGAATATATTGAGCCATTTGATGCTTACTATAGAGAGCATGGTATTCGACATCAAAAGACTCCTCCAAAGACACCACAGTTGAATGGCTTAACAGAGCGGATGAACAGAACATTGGTTGAGAGAGTCAGATGTTTGCTTTCACATTTAGGGTTGCCGCGTTCCTTTTGGGGTGAAGCGTTGAACACGGCGGTACATGTTATTAATCTAACCCCTTGTGTTCCTTTGCAGTTTGATGTTCCTAACAGGGTTTGGAGCGACAAAGATGTTTCTTACAGTCACTTGCGAGTCTTTGGATGCAAGGCATTTGTGAATATTCCCAAAGATGAAAGGTCAAAGCTTGATGTGAAGTCTAAGCTTTGCGCGTTCCTCGGCTATGGCGATGATGAGTTTGGGTATAGGCTTTATGATCCAGTTCAGAAGAAGCTTGTTCGAATCCGGGATGTTGTGTTTATTGAAAATCAGATTTTGAAGGATGTTGAGAAGACAAAGACGATTCCTCGACATAGTGATGATCTTATTGATTTGGGTCTAGTTCCTCTACAACATGTTGACACATAGGTTAGAGATGATGTTTCTATTGATGACCATGGTGCTGATGATGTTGATGCTCAAGAGCAAGATGTAGATGAAGTTGTTCATCCAGAGTTACCAGTTACAGACATGCCACCATGTGTTCCACTCAGACGGTCTACGAGAGATCGTCATCCTTCTGTACGTTATTATGCAAATGAGTATGTTCTTCTCACTGATGAGGGGGAGCCTGAGTGTTATGCAGAAGCTGTAGAAGATGAGCACAAAAAATAATGAGCTGAAGCTATGCAAGATGAGATGGATTTCTTGTATAAGAACAATACTTATGAGTTGGTGAAGTTTCCTAAAGGCAAGAAAGCATCGAAGAACAAGTGGGTTTATAAGGTGAAGACCGATGAGTTATCCTCACAACCTAGATACAAAGCTAGATTGGTGGTCAAAGGATTTAGCCAGAAAAGGGTATTGATTTCGATGAGATTTTCTCTCCGGTTGTGAAGATAGGTTCTATTCGGGTGGTTCTCGGTTTAGTAGTAAGTCTTGATCTTGAGGTTGAGCAAATGGATGTCAAGACTGATTTCCTTCACGGTGAATTGGATAAGGAAATCTACATGGAGCAGCCTGAAGGGTTTCATGTAGAAGGTAAAGAAGACTATGTGTGTAGACTTCAGAAAAGTCTATATGGGTTGAAGCAGGCACCGAGACAGTGGTATAAGAAGTTTGAGTCTATTATGGGGGAGCAAGGCTACTGAAAGACTACTTCAGATCATTGTGTTTTCTTTCAGAGGTTTGGTGATGATGATTTCATTATTTTATTGCTTTATGTTGATGTCATGCTTATCGTTGGCAAGAATGCATGAAGAATTGCTAAGTTGAACAAAGATTGTCCTACTTCAAAGGAGGACATTGAAGATATGGATAAGGTTCCATATGCCTCATCGGTTGGTAGCTTGATGTATGTTATGGTGTGTACAATGCCGGATTTAGCTCATGAAGTTGGTGTTGTTAGTCAGTTTCTGTCAAATCCTGGTAGGAAGCATTGGGAAGTAGTTAAATAAATTCTCAAATATCTGCGCGGTACTTCCAAATTGGGTATCACATTTGGAAATGAAAAGTCGGTGCTTATGGGATACACAGATTCTGATATGACTGGAAATAAGGATAACATGAAATCCACTTCTGGATATTTGATAATATTTGTAGGGGGAGTTGTTTCATGGCAATTAAGATTGCAAAAATGTGTGGTATTATCGACAACAGAGTCTGAGTATATGGCAACAACGAAATCTTGCCAAGAACTATTGTGGTTGAAAAGATTTCTGCAGGAGCTTGGCTTCAAGCAATAGTGCTACATGGTTCTTTGTGATAATAAAAGTGCTACTAAGAATTTCATGTTAAATAAGAGAATGAAAAATATTAATGTGCGATATAATTGGATTATAGAATCTCTTGAAGATGGGTTGTTTGAACTTGATAAAGTTCATACTGATGATAATGGTTCCGATATGTTGACAAAGGCATTGGCAAGGGAAATATTGAAGGTGTGTTGTTCGATCGCCGGGATGGCGAACTCTTCCTCATAGTCAGGAAAAGGGGGAGATTTGTTGGGTTTTTTGTTTTCCTTAGTCCATGAGGAAAATCCCATCAAATAGGCCCATCTTGGGCCTCACTTAATTCACTTATTTGGAAGAAAAATAAAAGGGGAGAAAACTTCTTTTGCAAGAAATAAGAGCAAGAGAAAGTGAGAGAAAAATCAAGAAAGAAAAGAGGGAAAAACTTCAAGTTCTAGTAGTTTTAGTGTTTTGATGATCGCCGAAGTTTGCACCATTGGATCTTCCTAATTTTTGGACCGAAGTTTCACAACTTCTGGGCCAACATTCTGGACGGTGGAGATCGGATTTTGAGGTCTGTAGGTCGGAATTTCGTTGCTGGAACAGTAGTATTTATTTCAGTGATATTCTTCCTTTCTTGTTCTTTGATTGTTTCCATATCCTTGATGTGCATGTTTCCAAGGGTATTATGAATTTATATGCCTCTAGTATTGTCTAGAGAAGACTTTTGTATTGCTCTCTTGCTGGAGATAGTGGATTTTAAGCGGCACTAGGTGTCCCGTGATTTTACCCATTGATGAATTTTCCACGCTAAAATTTTGTGTTGTTTGTGTGCGTGCTTGCTTGGTGTGTTACTCACTGTTTTAGGGCTGTTTTGATTGCCTTTTGCATACCTATTTGTTAGCTTCCTTATAGGTTTAAACGATTTGGAAAAATGTTGTAAAACGAAAGATAAATTCCGCATTTTGTTGTTTACCGTTGTGGTGTATTTCCATCATGAGGCGCGTAGGGGATAAAATGTACCTGGATATGAACAAACATCACCATTGACATTGACATTCAAAACTATCTAAAGTTTAGAGGATGCAAATTTATGTTTATTTGGTGACAAATAGTCTTTTCTGGTTTAGGGTAATAGAAAACAATCACATGAGCGTTGTTGCGAAGGCCGTGATCTTGTGAGGAGGAGTTGTCGTCAAGCATCTTAACATTTTGACAAGAAAGACAAATTATTCCATACATGTTTCCTGTAAATTCAGTTTGAATCTGGAAATCAAATTCTAATCAATTAAAAGTGGAGAAGAAAGGAAGGGGAGACAAACAAACAGACCAGGAAATTTGATGATGTCCCATGTTGGATTGTTCCATCTCATTAACTTTCTTCTTAATCGCCAATTTCATATCCTTCACATTTGCCGAATTATTAACTGCATCATCTGAATATCCAATTTAGAAGACAAGGAAAAGACTGCAGATGAAGTTTCAATGGAAGGTTACCGAAGGAGGTGTTAGTCCATTTTAAGGACAGATATGCACATGGTGCTGCCGAGCTCCAAATTGATTAGGGTATCCACGTCGGATAACGTCGGTACTTCGATACATCGGCGAGAATGGGATCATCGAGGAGTGCCGAGAGTGTAGAATACAACCTTGACATCTTCACAATCTCGCTATTGTACGCCGCTACCGCTTCTTCAATAACCGCCGACGGATCAATTGGACCTCGAGCTACTGCTTAATGTTTAGTGTTTTCTGTTCGCCCATCTTTGTTTGGGAATTTGAACGACAAAAAATTTTAAAATATTCTGACGAAATTATCCTGTCTCATCGTTGCGTAGGAAAAGAAGGTGAAAATCGTGTCATTCGTTTGACTATCCTGCCCTTCACGTGACGATACTGCGAAAATATTTTGGACTTTTCACCTGCTTTATTTCGCGAGACGGGTTAATTTCGTAAAAATATTTTAAAGTGATCATTTGCGCAATTTAATTTATGCGCTGGTCACTAATGTATTTAAGACTATTTTTAGAATCATTTGGTCAAATTTCCCTTTGTTTCTCTAATTATAAATTTTTAAAAAAAATCTCATTTTTTATAAATCATACATATAAAATGTAAAATATTACTTTATTAGAATTACATTCATTATTTTATCAAAATATTTTTAAATGAAGTTCGTTTATAAAGTATAACAATTTAATATTTTAAAAAATGATAGAATTTTGTTATTTTCATGAACAAATGAATAATTTACAAAACTTGTTTAAACTTAATTCGATAATAAACTAGAAACAAGAAGAGTAATGATATATACAGCACCCTTATACAACACTTTCATATAACACATACCTCATTTGGCAAAAAAATAAAACATATCTTAAAAAAAATGTAAAAGAGAAAAAAATATTTTTTCTTTTTTTGCCAAATGAGATAGGTGCGGTATGAAGGTGCTGTATAAGGGTACTTTACTCAAACAAGAATTAAAAATTTTATGATATAGAGATCATAAAATGGGACACTAACTATAGGTATAAGTAGTAGAAAAGTTCATACCTTAATAATCCATAACAACTTGTATCATTTATTCAATTAGATTAGTTTGTGTTATATTCTTAAATTTGATAAATATAAGTCGAGAAGGACATACAGATAAATCTTAAAGAGATGACAAGTTACTAAACTATATTGTGCAAGCTCATACCCATCATTAATTATCCAAATTAGCTTGAGTCTTATTACAACTGAATTGTGATATTGATCCTTACAAAAGTAGCTATATGCAAGCTCTATACAAAGGAAGATAAGAGAGGATGATTGATGAATGTGAAGTAGATGAAGATGGTTCAAGCCAAGAAAATTATTATTGGATGAGTGTGCTAAAAATGTCATCTCATTTGTATTTAAAATAGAATTGACAACTCACGTAAATATTATTGTCCGAAACTTGTTAAATCTCGTGTTATCTATTTTACCGTATCTCTGTCGTTTTATATTATCATGATTTTTAATCAAAAATATAAAAATTGTTCACTATATTGAGAACTTAAAAATGAAGCTAAAGTGAAATTAGAGAGATTATTAGAGCCAAGAAGTTGTAGAAATTTATGTTAGATACATTGTTTTGAAAAAACAAAATATAGATTATATGCTTCACTATATGTCTATTCTAGCCACCACCAAATTTTACTATGAAAAAGAATAAATACAAAGTTTTTGTCTTTTAACACTTTATCTTTAAAATTATATTTTAATCATATAAACCATTAATAATAACATATTTATAGAATAAACATTAATATAATAAAATCTAAAACTCTTGGTCAAGTTTAAACCCAAACCTAAATACAAACTTATGCCTTGTTCTCTTTGGGTTTTTTAAAAAACCCATTACAAATTAATTTTTCAATCAATCACTTCTCAACAATCACATCACTCATTTCATTAACCAAAATACTAAAATACCCTCTATTTTAAATTATTATTTTTTATTTTATTCTTATATATCAATACCCTTTAAGTCTTTTTACCAAAAATAATCATCACCTCCTCAAAATCATCACCAATCATTACATTTTTCCCACTCTAAATTTTTTTAAAAACCCCAATCCGAACAAGACCTTAATAAACTTTAATTAACAATTATAAAATTTATTTTAATTATAGACTCCATAATTCAACAATACCAGGTATTTCCACTAAAGACAGATATTTTGTCCTGGGTACCTTTTCTAGACTTGGACATCTTTTGAATTCTAGATCTCTTAGCTTAGGCATAGCTCCTTCTGAGAATACTATCCTTTTCAAAAACGCCAATCCACTGAGGTGGAGCTCCTTAAGCTTTGGATAGCTTCCAATATCACAACTTAATTCCTCTCCCAAATAAGATTCTTCTAGGAAATGAAGCACTACCAAGTTTTCCAATCCCTGAAGTGCTCTTAATGGATCATTCTCGAGCCTAGAATGCAAAAGAACTAATTTTCCAAGATATCTAAGTTCAATGATCCAGCTAGGCAATCTTTGCAAATTGGCCGTTAGGTAAAGGCGCTGCAAATGTAGTGGAGGAGATGAGCAAGTTAGAGAAAGGCCTTCATCAATATTGGCAGTTGCTTCGTGTGATGAAAGGTATAAAGCAGTCAGTCGCGTCAATTTCTCCAACGTGGGGGATAGATGCGTCCAGTTTTGTTCATTTACTTTCAGAACAGCTAGACTCTTTAAATTTGTCAATATTCCAATTTCTTCTACCACATTCACATTCTTCTGATCCACTTCAAACCCAATCAATTTCTCTAACTTGCTCAACTTTCCTATCCCGGAGGGAACTTTAACTGAAGAGAAACGCAGTTGTCGAAGATTCTTCAAATCTAGGATCCTCTGCGACAGATATTTTATATCACAAGATTGGAGATCAAGTATCTCTAGATACCTCAACTTTCTTATAGAGTCTGGAATATCTTTTATATTAATATTCCCCCTCAAACTCAGGTGTTTCAAGTGAATCAATTCAGTTAACTCTTCAGGGAAATCGATAAGCGGTACCCTTTCAAGCTCCACCACCCTCAGCGATCGACAACCATATAAATATGTCTTTAACAATATACCATTACCATTAACATTATCAATAACATCTTCCGAGATACCAAAGAGAAGTAAGGATCGAAGGCCTGTGAATAGTGATATCTTGGCTCCTTTGGGAGTTTGCCGATGGAAATTCTCATAGATTGCTACACGGTGAATCTTCTCACTTGATTGTAATAGATTTTCATCGTTCAACACAATGGAAAATGACTCGTCTCTGGATTTCCTTTGAAGAACATCTCGCAAGACATCGTGAAGTTGACAAGTCTTGACCCGGTTGAAATTGTCTTTCAAAACAATTTGAATCATACTTCTGTTTACCAATTCATTCAGGTAGCCCTCAGCAACCTCTTCACGGGTATATCCTCCTGGTCTGTCTTCCACGAATCCTTCAGACACCCATAAGCGAATGAGCCTCGATCTTGTGATGACATAATCCTCCGGAAACATGCTTGTGTACAAGATGCAACATTTGAGATGATTTGGCAAGTCATTGTAACTGAGTAAACATATTCTCTCTAGTCTCTCAAGTCCCGAAATGATTCTTGTTTTGGGAGATAGGCTTTCCAGAACTTTCTGCCATTCCAGAACATGTTTCTCCCTTTTAGCCAGCAAATCCCCAAGGACTACAATTGCGAGAGGCAGTCCTCCGCACTTTTTCATCAGACTCCACGAGATATCGTGCATCTCTTCGGGACAAACACTTTTGTATTTATCACCTCGAAAAGCTTTCATGCAGAAAAGGGTCCAAGATTCTTTATCAAACAAAGGATTGAGATTGAACATGCGATTAGTGATTTCAGTTGACGAGGCTATGTCTCCGTTACGTGTAGAGAAGATGATCCTACTCCCACGCGAGCAACAAGGAAATGCAAATCTAACCTGATCCCACGCCTCAACGCTCCAAATATCATCAAACACAATAATGTACTTCTTTTGTTGCAGATAAATCTTCAGTTTATCGATCAATTGAGTCACGTTCATTTTGTCTATTTCTTCATTTCTTACTTCTTTAGTTTTTTCCATGAAGCTCTTCAAGGAATCTCGAAGAAGTTCCAAGCATGTAAATGACTGAGAAACAGTAATCCAAGCTTGACATTCAAAGTCCTCCTTAGAGAGACTCTCATAGACTTTCCTCACAAGAGTAGTCTTTCCTACGCCACCCATCCCAACCACAGTGACGATAAATAGATCCTTATCTCCCACATTAAGCATTGAAATCAATTGGCTCTTAGAATCATCACTTCCCACAACAGCAGTATCATCAATAAATAGAGCTTCAAGTCTAAGGTTCATACCTCCTAATTCAACATGTGTACTCGGAAGAGAAAAGGTCTCTCTTCTTTCTTTGATTCCTTTCATCTTCAAGTTAATGAGTTTTATCGTACCAGATAAGCGACACCTTATTCTCAGACCTTGCAGATGAAAGAGCCATGTACTAAGGCAGTGACGAAATGGTGGTGTCAAACGAAGCAAGAAGTCTTCCACAGCGTCTTCAGTCTCATAAGCCACGTCTCTGACTTGTTTCACCCATATCTTCAGCTCATCGTCCTTTTCATCTATTGATTCCGCAATCTTCAGAAAAGAATGCATGTATTCCAAATCATCCTTCAAAATACTCACTCTCTGGCAAATACCAGCCATTAATTGAGTTTCATTTTTAAGAAAGGTAACCAGATTTCCCAGCACTAGCACCGCCGCCTTAACTGCTATGATTTCCATTTTGCTTTCTGTTGTTGTATTCACGGTAAGAATGCAAAGGGTTCGTCAATGTTTTTGTTGTAACGAGAGTTGTCAAAAGTCATGTACAATGTTCTTTTTACATCAATTGAATGATAATAAATCAAGAATGGACATGGATGTATGGTGGTGTATCACACAACCAACCTGAATTATTATTATTATTATTATTATTTGTGAAAAAAAAGTCAAATATTGTCTTTATCATTGATATTATTAACAACTCAACTTGACATTTTATAACAGATACATAAATCATGTAGGTAGGATACCTTTAGTTGTGTCATGTGTGTTTATTATTTTAAAACGCAACAAGTTAGCTAAGACTAAGACTGACATTTAAATTTGTGTTTTTTGTTTTGTTGATGCAAGCACAACAAGTTAGGTAAGACTAAGACTCAACTTGACATTCAAATTTATGTTTTTTTTTGTTTTGTTGATGCAATCGCAACAAGTTAGGTAAGACTAAGACTCAACTTGACATTCAAATTTGTGATTTTTGTTTTGTTGATGCAACACAACAAGTTAGGCAAGACTAAAACTTATTTCATATTAAATTATATAATAAGATAAATCATTTATATGGTTTAGGTCATTTATGTTATGAGCGATAATAATTAACATGTTTGCTTATATATTTAAGGAAGATGGTCATTTATCTATAATAGACTCTCTATTCTCCAATAAGGAAGATGATCGACAACCTCTAAACGAATATCAAAAAGATTAGCTCAACTATGGATCGATGCATGTTTAAATGTTTTAAATATCATAAAATAATATAGTTCAAAATTCTTAGCATAAATATTTAAGGAAAGTATCATGTTTACTAATATGTGATATGAGAACCATTATTTAAGAACATATTATTTTCCGATTAAATTTATTAGAAAAATTAAAGTTTTAAGCTTGTTGTTTCTTTATCTTCAAAATTACCGGAAACAACGGAAAAATATGATTTCATATCTATATGGAAAAGAAGCTGTAACTGAATCAAATGTATATTGGCAGCTTAATTGTGTAAGGAAGATGTAATTTTAATAGTAATTAAATAATAAAATCTCAACAAAAGAAAAAGAAAAATTAAAATAAAATAAAATTAGGACAACCAAATTCTTTTTATTCAGCGGGGTGTAATATTTGGAGGAGAATTTATTCTACGCAAAAAGTTTTCGTGATTAATCTAAATTCATTGTGGAGAATGTTTATTCAATCAGTTTTTGGGACGGTAGTTGATGTAGGGTTAAAAGTCTAACTACAACGTATCCGTAGTTTGATTCCATTGCTATATGTAAAAGTGTCACAGTTAAGGACATGTTTGATCTTCGATCTAATAGTTTTGCTAGCGAATAAGATATAGAAATAGATTAAACACTATTGAGAGTTCGTCTCATAATAAATTTTACTTTTGGTAGAACGCAAACAAGTGTCCTCGTATGAACAAGGTGTTATGCGTTGGCAAAAAATGGATAGTTTTCATGTGGGGTATTATTACAAGTTGTTCGCTAAGATGAGTTCATATAATTTTTGTTGGGAAAAACTTTGGAAGTCAAAGATTTCATCTAAAATCTCGTTCTTTGAATGAAGCGTTATTCACGGTGAAATTATTGCGGATGACATGTGCTTGAAAAAATGTTGTATTATAGTTAATTGTATGTGTCACGAGGAGATTGAATCAGCAACTCACTTACTTTTACATTGTCGATAAGTGACTCGTATCTGAAATCTTTTGTGAAGTATCATTACTATGTGAATTTGTCTGTCTTTATTCAATTAAAACAAGGGACATGCTCATATTAATTAAGAATATTTTATTGTTATCTTTCTTAATTATTAAGAAATGATCATTCAGATGGATCAATTTTTCTTTTTATGTTAAAAAAGGATGAATGGTGTTTAATGAACTGTCTGTTTGATCATTAAAAGAGAAATAAAAAGTTATATAAAAGTAAAGGTTAACATGAATTTTCTTCTATTATTTTATAAAGTCTCTATTTGAAAAATATAAGTTTATAAAGTTTGTTTAAAGTCTTTAAATAATAATTTAATATTAAAATAATTATTTTAGATGAGTAATTGTTTTTTAAAATCGCATTCTTTCCGTAACAAACCACTACAATGTCATTCTCACATGTGTTTACTCATACAAATAATAAAATATAATTTTAAAAAAAAATTATGCGTGTTTATTTCAAATTAAAATAAAGTTAAAAAACGAAAAATAATCAATTTCAAACAAATTCTTAAGACTTAAAATAAATTGTGATTCAGTATCGCTAAGGGTGTTTAATATTTAGTCTAAACTGAATATCCGACCGAATTCGAATAAATCGAATTCGAATTTTATTTTTGTTTTTCAAATCAAATTTAAAATCAATTTGAATTCAAATACGGTTTTCGAATTGGTTTTCGAATTGGTTTTCGAGTTGAGTTTTCAACTTAAAAACCAAACCGAAAATCGAATTTATTTTTTTATTTTGTTATATATTATATAATTTATAACCAATAATATATTATATATTATATAATTTATAACCAATAATATATTATATATTATATAATTTATAACAAATAATATATTTATATAATATAATAATATATTTATATAATATCCTCTCCAATAGTCCTATTTATATTCTCTAAACTTAATTCCTCTCAGCCGTGAGCAACCTCAACTCATCTATATTATCTAAACATAATACTCTTTCTATTCTTTTAACCTAATACATTTTTCAATTCTCTTAACATAATTAAATAAACCCTTTCACTCCAGCCGTCTATGATGGATTATTTAAAAAAAAACATATTTTTGATCGACGAGTTTGCAAAATCTCGGACGCTTTTAAAAAAAATATATTTTGAAAACGTGAGAAAAATTAATTTTAAGGTTTGAAAAATTTTAGTTTATAAAACGAGATTTTGTAGACAACTTCATAACTTACCGTCCCGTCGAATTTGGAAGAGATTGGGAGTTTTTTAATGGAAAGTATGTCATAGACCTACTTTAATCTTTTCAATATTAACTAACCTCACGAATAGAGAGTCGCCACCTAATTTTAAAAATTAGAAAATTAAGAGAGTGAGTTCGGCGTTTGGTTACGTGTAGGAAAGAGTTTTTAGACGCTATGTCTCACAACGCCTCTAAGATCTCTACTAATTAATTTTGACATTTCTTTTAAAAATCTTTATGCTTTAAAATTTAGATTTTTCTATTTAACATTTAAAGGTTGGCATTAGACAAAAGTAAAAGTAAACAAAGACAAAATTTGAAAACAAGAGCAAATAATTCACACATAAAGTTATCCTAAAATCAAAACTAGGCAAATTATTAATCAAAATTTAATTAACCTAAGTGTAGATTGATTTTTAAGAGCTTTTAGTGAATTATTTAAAGGCTTTAAAATTTCATTATTTTTGGGTTATTTTAAAAAATATTTGTAGTTAAAAAAAAGTCATAAGTCTAAGAAAAAAATCACAAGTCTAAGTTAAGGCTATGTTCAATTTTAGTTAGGATTTAATTTTAAAATTTTATCCTAACCTAGGATCAAAAAAGCCACAAACCCTTAACTAAGCAAATAAAAAAATTCAAACAAACAAACCTAAGTATAAAGAAAACAGAAGATAAAAAAAATAATGGATTGTGACTAAGCCTCTAAGGTCGAGGACTTAGCCCTCGGTCCAGAATTGAATCTGACTCGATCGGATGTAGCCAATGTCTCGCCAAGTGTAGCAAGTGTCGGTCTTCAATCAGCGGCATCATACACCAGCAATTCTCGGTCACTGGGCTGCATCAAACACCGGTCTTCGGCCAGTAGCAGCAATCCTCGGTCGCCAAGTGCAGTAAGCGTCGGTCTTCAGTCTCATACAAACACCTATGAACGATTGAAAGGAAACAGGAGTTGATTTGGGTCAAGTGGGTCCATTCGAGATTTATGAAAAGAGGACTTAGCGTTTGGACGAGTAAGATAAAAGACGATATGACGTGGTCACTAAAAAAAATATTGAAGCTAAAGAACAACATTGCGTCATTATTTGATATACGATTGAGAGATGGTCGAGGTACGTTGTTTTGACACGATCCATGGTTTGAAAACTGGCCACTTATTCATAGGGAGGAGTTCCGAAATATACGTATAAGGAGGGACTACTTGACTGCCACAGTTAGAGACGTAAGAGATGGGTAGTGAATTTCACTTCTTATGCGGGTTCCAGAAGGGCAGCGGGTTCTTGATCATATTAGCAATATTCAATTACAATATAGAGCCGATATTCATTCGTGGGAAGATAAGGAAAACGAAAAGATAATATCCAACAAGATATGGAGCGTTATATAGGAGAGAGGGCAGATTGTTGGATGGACTCCACTTGTATGGTTCTCAAAGGCTATCCCGAGGCAATCATTCATTCTTTGGTTGGAATTTCATGAAAGGCTTAACACGCAGGACCGAATACGAAGGTACATGGATAATCCAGATGCTAGATTCCCTTTATGCGAGGTAAATGAAGAATATATCAATCACTTGTTCGGGAGATGTTCGTTTACTAAGCTAGCTAGTATGGGATGAATTCGTCTTGGCCATGGGTTTAACTTGTCTTCCGGGAGATTGGCAAGGGATTAAAGGAAGTTGCCTTAGCTAGAGCCAAAAGTAGAAAATTTCCAACAAGCACTTTCATATGTGAATTCGCTTCGGTTATCTATCAGAAGTGGGCGAGAGAAATGCTAGGATATACGAAAGGGTTCGAAGGACAGCGATAGAGGTATGGAAGGATGTGGAGATTGATTGACGAGCTTTAATAGATACATGGAGGCGGGTTCCCAAAGACAAAAGAAAAATTGGGACATGCAAAAGATGGGGAATTCGATACTCCAAAGTCACGAAGATAAGCGATTTTAAAACGAGATAATTTTGATTTGTTAAACTTGTTAATTCATTAGACTTGTATATTTGTATTGTTTTTAATTTTTCGAACTTTTGTTTATTCTAAATTGTAGAATAAAGCAAAGAAACTATGCCCGATTTTTCCCTTGGGGAGTTTTTTTATAAAATTAAACTAAGTCGTTTTTCTAAAAAAATCAAAATATTTATTTGATGCGTTGTATTTTTTATTTGAATTAATATTTAGCAATATATAATGATGCTTAATTTTTAAAGTGTCCGGATTGTCGGATCGAGGATTGTGGTTAATTTGGATATATATATATATATATATATATATATATATATATATATATATATATATATATATATATATATATATATATATATATATATATATATAAGAGTAAATGATACTTGAGTCGAATTGTGGGTTGACCCGTCCATAAACTTAAAATGGTCAAAAATAAAATTAAAAATAATATATGTATGTTTCAAACTTGTAACCTAACAAAAACAAATACAACTATTTAATCAATTAGACTAATAAAATATTATATTTTAAATTTAACACCAAATTTAATTAACGCAAGACACTCTTAACCATATAAGTTTAACTTTTTAACTAACTAATATATATTTAATGTGTTTTATTTTTTTATTTTAATATATTATTCGTGATTTATTAAGAATTTTAAATATTGAATACATATTATTATATTTTTTTTAAATTTATTTTGTTTATATTTTTATCCGTGTGCATCGCACATAAATTTTCCTAATCTATATAATAATGCTTAATTTCAAAGCATTAAAATTTATCATTCTCCGTGAATTGGTAATCAACTCTAGAAAATGTTACTCGATAAGATAATGAAAAATCTACATAAATCGATACTTGTAAGAGGGACTCCAATCAAATATCAACTTAAAAAAACTCTTTATTGAACAAAACAAAATAAACTCATCTAACAACTTTATATATTTTCAACTTTATATATTTTTGTTGAGTAAGGGATGTACGTAAACTCAAGAAAATAATATCAAGACAATCAACAAGTAAGAGCATTAGATGATACACCAAAAGTTGGAAATATTATTTGAATTAAAAACATCCGAGATAAAAATTCTATATAACTAAACAAAATGTCGACGAACAAAATACAAATGATCTAAATTTTGACCCGCAGATGTTGGCCTGAAAAAGTTTAAAATGATTGATTTAAAATTATTTGTGAAGCACTCTAACTTTTTAATCTCATATATTTAATTACTTATAATATATATTTTAATTTAAATTGAATGATTGAGCATATCTAAAATGGAAAATATATCAAATTTAATAGTCACGATACTATCATAAAATAGACTCACCAAAATTTGGTAATAAAATAAAAGAGAAAATCATAAATAAGCCCCTATAATATTTCTAAATTTTAATATAAACTCCTAGCATTTTTATTTTGATTAAAGGTCACCCCTCTTTAAAAAGGAATGAAGATGGTCCACTCCAGGTCATCTAAGGGCTTGTTCGGTCCAGGTTATTTAAATAACCTGGAAAGAGAGAAAAATGATTATTGGTAATGATTGGTGATAATTTTGAGGAAATGATGATATTTTTTTTGTAAAAAGACTTAAAGTGTATTGATATATATAAATAAAATAAATAATTATAATTTAAAATAAAGGGTATTTTAGTATTTTGGTTAATGACTTGATTGATTTGAATGATGAAAGGGGGAGTGAAATGACAATTGATTTGGTTAGGTTATTTTGAAAACCCAAATACGAACAAGGCCTAAGAGAAACATCAATGTAGCTGTGTGTTAAAATGTGGGTGATCTTAAACTTGAAGGGCCTAAATGAAAATAAAAGATAGTTTACAAGCTTATATCAAAATTAGGAAATAATTAAAGAGAGTTTTCTCCAAATAATGTATTCCCATATTAGGTAGCAACACATGAATTTTTATCATAAAGAAGAGCAATTCCAAATTGTAAAGAAGAATTGGCTATTGGAATTCACAACAGCCAACTTAGGAGGATCTAGCTGCTACCACTTCTAAAACTCCCCCACAAAGCAAAGGTCAATTGAAAGAAAAGCACAATGATGATAGCAAGAACAACCCTCCATCATATGTCATTGTCTAAGGTGCTAACCGAGATCCCACATCCATGTTTACCGAACCGGGGATTCAGGTTTACGTTATAACTTTTTTCAAAATAAAATGTTTATATATTGTATGCATGCTATGAATGTTGACTAAAAGGAAAAAAAAAATGGTGTCTAATGATTTGAAAGATGGGTGCTTCTTCACCATTATACACAAAAATCTGAAACAAGCGTTGAGCCTGAATTGGTTTCAGTTGGTAAAGCAGCAGAGCTCATTCGGGATGGCCATAAGTATTTGGATGTTAGGTAAATTTATGTAATCAAAGCAGAGTAAAGAAAATTATTATTCCAATAACAGTTGAGATTTCTGTTTAAAAATGACATTTTTGTTTTGATTGTTTCAGGACTTGTGATGAATTCATTGCTGGACATGTTTCAGGGTCTATGAATGTTCCTTATATGTTCAGGAGTTGGACAGGTATATTTTCAAGATATGGAGAAGATAATGGCAATAATAAGCCTTTAAATGAGAGAAACCCAAATTCATATAACATATAAATTTATGCAAAATAAAGACTAATAGAGAGGTATAACTAAGTAGAATCTAATCGACAAACTAACACAGTGAATTAACCCTGTTTTTATTTTACAGGAATGTCAAAAAACCCTAAGTTTGTAGAGGAGGTATCATCACAGTTTGAGAAGAAGGATAAAATCGTCATTGTATGTCCTTTTTCTCGAAGGAATCCTATTTACAGTACTCAAACAAATTCCAACATTCCTAATTTCAGTATGATTATTATTCAGGGTTGTCAAAGTGGGAGACGTTCAAATATGGCTGCAGCTGATCTTTTATCTGCTGTAAGTAAAGACTATCCCCTATTTTGAAGCAAGAAATGAAACTACAACATTCAAACTGCAATCTATCTAAAGTAGAATAAAACTACTTTGACTACATTGTTTTATATCCTTACATTTTCTTGGTGGCAGGGTTTTACCTCCATCACTGATATGGCTGGTGGCTATTCTGAGTGGATCAAATGTGATCTTCCTACAGAGAAATGAAATGAAACTGACAGAGATTATAATCAAATGAAAACACATAGGAAGACAATGAATTTGTTGTCATCCTTAATTGAATAAGAATCACTAGGCATTGGAGTTTTTTTCTTCTTTTTCCTTGATTCAATAATAAGAGCATAATGATACATGCTGCTTTAATGGTTTCTCTCTTCTTGATCAATAGACCACATATATGTATGATGAGTTTCTGTCTGAACCATTTCCATCAATTTTAGTATTTAATACTGTAAGATATAATATGAACAAAGCAAATGATCAAGATATTGATCCTTTTTTGTCATATATGAAGGAAAATGAAAGCTTTAGACCACTATACCAGACAAAAGAAGTGATATTCCCTCATGTTTTCCGGTTTAGGCCATGAAAGAAGCGATGCTTTCTCCTTTTAGAATGTCGTTGGAATTCCTTTGACGCGACGTAGGGGATAAAATGCACCTGGATATGAACAAATATCACCATTGACATTGACATTCAAATTAAACTATCTAAATGAAGATGAACATGTCAGTTTAGAGGATGCAAATTTATGTTTGTTTGGTGACAAATAGTCTTTTTCTGTTTCTTTGGATAATAGAAAACAATCACCTGAGCGTTGTTGCGAAGGCCGTGATCTTGCAAGGAGGAGCTGTCGTCAAGCATCTTAACGTTTTGACAAGAAAGACAGAAATTCTTCCATACATGTTTCCTGTAAATTCAGTTTGAATCTGGAAATCAAATTCTAATTAATTAAAAGTGGAGAAGAAAGGGGAAGGGGAGACAAACAAACAGACCAGGAAATTTGACGATGTCCCATGTTGGATTGCTCCCTCTCATTAACTTTCTTCTTAATAGCCAATTTCAGATCCTTGACATTCGCCGAATTATTAACTGCAACATCTGAATCAGAAATTAGATATCCAATTTAGAAGACAAGGAAAAGACTGCAGATGAACTTCCAATTGAAGGTTACCGAAGGAGGTGCTGTCCTTTTTAAGGACAGAGATTCGCATGGCGCTGCCGAGCTCCAAATTGATTAGGGTATCGACATCAGATAACGTCGGTTTCTTCGATACATCAGAGAGAATGGGATCATCGAGAAGTGCAGAGAGTGTAGAATAAAGCTTTGCCTTCTTCTTCACAGTCTCGCTATTGTACGCCGTCGCCTCTTCAGTAGTAACCGACGACGGATCCATCGGACTCGAGCTAGTGTTAAATGTTTAGTGGTGGTGATTGATGAATATGAATAGATGAAGATGCTTCAAACCAAGAAAATCATTATTGGATGAGTGTGCTAAAAATGTCATCTCATTTGTATTTAAAATTGTATTATTAGACTCTTTTTGGCATGGATCTTCATTAATTTATACAATTATATGTAGATGTGAAAAACTTTGCTAAATATATATGCCAAATAAACTAAAAAAAAATGTAATCTATATATATAATGATGCTTAATTTTTAAAGTGTCCAAATTGCCGGGTCGAGAGCTGTGGTTAATTTGGATATATGTGAGAGTAAATGGATATTTGGGTCGTATTGTGGGTTGACCCGCCCAAAAACTTAAAACGGTACAACCTTTTAACCAACTAGGCTAATAACATTTTATATTTTAAATTCAACTCAAAATTTGATAAACGCGTGACATTTTAATAATATAAGTTCAATTTTTTTATCTAACTAATCTCTATATATATAATGATGCTTAATTTTTAAAGTGTCCGAATTGCCGGGTCGAGAGCTGTGGTTAATAGATATATGTGAGAGTAAATGGATACTTGGGTCGGATTGTGGGTTGACCCGCCCATAAACTTAAAACGGTTAAAAATAAAATAAAAAAATGCTATAAGTATGGTTCGAACTTGCAACCTAACAAAAACAAATAAAACCTTTTAACCAACTAGGCTAATAACACTTTATATTTTAAATTCAACCCAAAATTTGATAAGCGCGTGACATTTTAACAATATAAGTCAACTTTTTAACTAACTAATCTATATATATAATGATGCTTAATTTTAAAGTGTCCAGATTGCCGGGTCGAGAGCTGTGGTTAATTTGGATATATGTGAGAGTAAATGGATATTTGGGTCGGATTGTGGGTTGACCCGCCCATAAAAATTTTACCGTAATATTTTATTCACGGATTTTTATATTATTACTCGTGCAAATGCACGGGATACATATTAATTAGTAATAAGACATTTAATGGTCATTAATATATTGCAATTTAAGATTATTTGTTATACCATTCTTCACAAATTTTATTTTTATAGAATTGGCTACTACCAAACAGTAGATTTAATTGTCTGAAACTTGTCAAATCTCATGTTATCTATTTTACAGTATCTCTATTGTTTTTATATTATCGTAATTTTTAAGTCAAAGGTATGAAAATTGTTCACTATATTGGGAGCTTAGAAATGGAGAATATCACGCTAAAGTGGGATTGGAGAGATTCTTAGAGCAAAGGAAGTTTGAGAAATTTCTTGAGAGATAATGAGTATGAAGATTATGTCTTATACTTGACAAAAGACAAAAGAACAATTTTTCGATCACTTACAACTTTGTTTGGAGTTGAAGGTTGAAAAGAGAGAAATCAAACATGTTTGGTTCGACATTGAGAAGATGAATCAAGTTGTGATTTAATCATAAGGAAACAAATCGTGATCTAATGTTGCGAAAATCGAACATGTTGATTAATATTGAGAAGAGGAATCGAGCTAAGGTTTGATCACATAAAATGAAATTAGGTTACGGTTTTGTTTTTACGTTGAGAAACAAATTGTGACATAATGTTGAAGAAGAAATATCGAACGAGTAAAGTTCGAAGTGAAAGGTCGAACGAGTGAATTTGATCGTAAAAATGAGAGATTGAACGAGTGAAGTTTGATCGTTTAAGAAAAAAAGAACAAGTGAAATTTTATCGACGAAAGATTTATACAAGTGAAATTGATCGAGAGAAAAAAAAAGTGAAGACGAACCAGAGTTCAATTGTTAAAAGGGGAGCTATGTCACAAGTTGCTACTTGTTTGGTAATAATGAAATTTATATTAAGTTATGTAATTCTAATTATTATTATTGATAAACTATTTAAGATTAAGAAAAAGAGAAAGAGATAGTGGTCTTGTTTTCTAAAAATAGGAAGGTAAAAGGTACGTATGGACAAATTTAACAAGAGTTGAGGTGGGCTTAACCCAGCCTTAAAAAAAACAAAATTAAAAAAAAAAATTATTATTTATTTTGTTAAAATTCAAAAATATATATTATATATAATATATAAAATTAAATTAAAAATCTATATTCTTCTAAAGTATATTAGGTATATATATTTCAATTCTTTTATATATTCTAATTCTTTCATAATATTATTATTAATTTTCTTTTTAATTTTCTCTATAACTCGTTTGCAACAAACATATTTTTAAAGAGTTAAATTCTTTTTTTTTTAATTTTTTTTCTTTTATTTCTTATGTCTTTAATTGATATAATCGTTAATTTAATTATATATATATATATATATATCATATTAATAATTGATTTTATGTATGTTCGATTTAATGTAAAATTTAGAGAATTTATCATGTATGTATTACTTTTATTTTCTTATATTTTTTTCATAATTTTACTCTAAATTTTTAACTGTTCATTTAAATATTTATATTAAATTTTTAATGTTTTTTACCTTACATTTTAATTTTTTAATAAAATATTTAATCTTCAAAATTGTATATAAGTATATAAAAAAATTAAACATGAATCCGCTGAAAAAAATAATTGAAAGACGACTCTGTATGACTCCGTAGTAATTTAGTACATCAAATTCTAGTTCGTACAAACCTTATATCCTAATCCATCCTGAGTGTAGGTAGAGTTATAACATTTGTATGAAACAAGAAATTAATAAGTTTCACGATATGAGTTTTTCAATAGTGTAATCGTCAGTATAAAATATTATCAAATTTTTATACACAATTTTTATATCATAACCCAAAGGAAAGTTACATTTAAGAAGAAGAAAAGCACAAATGATACAACTATACAAGCTGAGTTACAAAAGATGAGTTCTTTAGTAAAAAAACATTATTTCAATCTAGTTGAAGAAACTTTAGAGTAATTAGTAATAATATAAAAAATCGTGAAAAAATATTACGGTAAAATTTTTATAGGCGGGTCAACCCACAATTCGACTCAAATATCCATTACTCTCACATATATCCAAATTAACTACATCTCTCGACCCGGCAATCCGGACACTTTAAAACTTAAGCATCATTATATATATATATATAGATTAGTTAATTAGAACTTATATTGTTAAAATGTTACGCGTTTATCAAATTTTGGGTTGAATTTAAAATATAAAGTGTTATTAGTCTAGTTGGTTAAAAGGTTGTACTTGTTTTGTTAGGTTGCAAGTTCGAACCATACCTATAGTATTTTTAATTTTATTTTTAACCGTTTTAAGTTTTTTGGGCGGGTCAACCCACAATACGACCCAAGTATCCATTTACTCTCACATATATCCAAATTAACCATAGCTCTCGACCCGGCAATCCGAACACTTTAAAAATTAAGCATCATTATAAAAAAGGAAAGGAACATGGTGATTTATGATTCTTTATTTACTTTAGGCCAAAAGAAAACTTACATTTATTTTCTTTTTGTTGTAAGAAACAAATTATTTCAAATTTGAATATTAAATAATACGTTTACATATTAAAAAAGAGAAATAGTTTAAGCACCATTATAAAAACATTTACAATAAATAAAAAAAAAGACACATTTTCTCTTCGTTCGTTCAGAGTCAAATAAGATAAAAAAAAAAATTACCCATAATAAAGCTATAGTCAAGAACAAAATTACTGATCAACAAACATATAAGATGAATCAAAACACAAGAATCCAACATGCATAAATCATTAATACCTTACTGATTACATAAACAAATGTTAAAAGTATTTCAAGAATATATCAACACCCCAACTTACTCTTATTACGTCTACTAACCCTTTTTAATTATTGGAATATGCTCAACTTTCCAATAATCTGGACCATGTGGTCCTATATTTCGTAAGAATATCCCAGACATGCCCGACACAGACAAATATTGCAAGTCTCTGAGATGTTCTGTCCCTGTTGGTACCGCTTGTAGTGAATAGCAGTATTGGAGTTGTAGCCCTCTTAGCCTAAGCATAGCTCCTTTTGTCAACACTATCCTCTTTAAAGGCATCAACCGTATAAGGCGGAGCTCCTTAAGTTTTGGATAGCTTCCTTCAATATCACAACTTAATTCCTCTCCCAAATAAGATTCTCTTAGGAGATGAAGCACTACCAAGTTTTCCAATCCCTGAAGTGCTCTTAGTGGATCATTCTCGAGATTAGAATACTCAAGAACTAATTTGCCAAGATAACGGAGGCAAAAGATCCAACTAGGCAAACTTTGTATATGGGCACTGAGACAAAGGCGCTGCAAAAGTAGTGGAGGAGATGAGATAAAAGTTAGAGAAAGACGTACATCATTAATGATTGGTGATGAAAGGTGTAAAGCAGTCAGACGTTTCAATTTCTCTAACGCGGGGGATAGATGCGTCGACCAGATTTGTTCAGTTACTTTCAGAACACCTAGACTCTTTAAATTTGTCAACTTTCCAATTTCTTGGACCACATTCACATTATTCCGATCTACTTCAAACCCAATCAATTTCTCTAACTTGCTCAATTTTCCTATCCCGGAGGGAACTTTAACCCTGTTACCATATAGTTCACTGTGATAACGTAGTTGACGAAGATTCTTCAAATCTAGGATCCCCTGGGGCAGATATTTTATAAAACAAAATTGGAGATGAAGTATCTCTAGACACCTCAACTTTCTTATAGAGTCTGGAATATCTTTTATACGCCCATTCCCCCTGAAGCTCAAGTGTTTCAAGTGAATCAATTCAGTTAACTCTTCAGGGAAATAGTCAAGAGGTACCCTTTCAAGCTCCACCACCCTCAACGATCGACAACCATATAAATATGTCTTTAGCAATTTAACATCAAAGAGAAGTAAGGATCGAAGGCCTGTGAATAGTGATATCTTGCCTCCTTGGGGAGTTTGGGGATACAAAGTCCCATAGATTGCTACACGGTGAATCTTCTCACTTGATTGTAATAGTTCTTCATCTTTCAACACAATGGAAAATGTCTCGTCTCTAGATTTCCTTTGAAGAACATCTCGCAAGAGATCGTGAAGTTGACAAATCTTGACCCGGTTGAAATTGTTTTTTAAAACGATTTGAATCATACTTCTGTTTACCAATTCATTTAGGTAGCCCTCAGCAACCTCTTCACGGGTATATCCTCCTGGTCTGTTTTCCGTGAATCCTTCAGACACCCATAAGAGAATGAGCCTCGATCTCTTGATGAGATAATCCTCTGGAAACATGCTTGTGTACAAGATGCAACATTTGAGATGATTTGGCAAGTCATTGTAACTCAGCAATAATATCCTCTCCAGACTCTCAAGTTCGGAGATGATTCTCGTATCAGGTGATAGGCTTTCAAGAACTTTCTGCCATTCGAGAACATGTTTCTCCTTTCTAGCCAGCAAACCCCCAAGGGCTACAATTGCGAGAGGCAGTCCTCCGCACTTTTTCATCAGGCTCCACGAGATATCGTGCATCTCTTCGGGACAAACACCATTGTATTCATCACCTCGAAAAGCTTTCATGCAAAAAAAGGTCCAAGACTCTTCGACAAGCAAAGGATTGAGATTGAACATGCGATTAGTGATTTCAGTTGATGAGGCTATGTCTCCGTTACGTGTAGTGAAGATGATCCTACTCCCACGCGAGCAACACGGAAATGCATATCTAACATGATTCCACGCCTCAACCTTCCAAATATCATCAAACACAATAATGTACCTCTTTTGATGCAGATAATTCTTCAATGCATCGATCAATTGAATCTCATCCATTGTGTCTATCGCTTCATTTCCTACATCTTTAGTTTTATCCATGAAGCTCTTCAAGGAAGCTCGAAGAAGTTTCAAGCGAGTAAATGACTGAGAAACAGTAACCCAAGCTTGACAATCAAAGTGCCCCTTAGCGGGACTCAAATAGACTTTCCTCACAAGAGTAGTCTTTCCTACGCCACCCATCCCTACCACAGTGACGATAAGTAGATCCTTATCTCCCACATTAAGCATTGAAATCAATTGGCTTTTAGAATTATCAATTCCCACAACAGCAGTATCCTCAACATATAGAGCATCAAGTCTAAGGTCATGCCCTCCTAGTTCATCACGTGTCCTCGGGAGAGAAAAGGAAAAGGTCTCTCTTCTTTCTTTGATTCCTTTCATCTTCAAGTCAATGAGTTTTATCTTATCAGATAAGAGTTTTCGTTGGTTCAGACCTTGCAGATGAAAGAGCTGTGTTCTTAGGAAGTGATGATCAGATGGTGGTGTCAAAAAAAGCAAGAATTCTTCCACAACGTCTTCAGTCTCATAAGCCAGGTCTCTGACTTGTTTCACCCATATCTTCAGCCCATCGTCCTTTTCATCTATTGATTCCGCAATCTTCAGAAATGAATTCATGTATTCCAAATCATCCTTCAAACTACTCACTCTTAGGCGAACATCGGCCATTGATTGAGCTTCATTTGCAAGAAAGGTAACCAGATTTTCCAGCACTTTCACCGCCGCCCTAACTGCTATCGTTTCCATTTTCCTCCTGTTGTTGTATTCACGGCAAGAATGCAAATGATTCGTTAATATTTTTTTGTAATGCAAGCTTTAGAAAAGTAATGTGCAATGTTCTTTAATCATCAATTGAATGATTATAATAAATCAAGAATGGACATGGATGGTGGTGTATGACACAACCAACATGAATTATTATTATTATTATTTGTGAAAAAAAAGTCAAATATTGTCTTTATCATATTATTAACAACTCAACTTGACATTTTATAACAGATACATAAATCATGTAGGTAGGGAGTCTTTAGTTTTGTGTTTATTATTTGAAAACGTAACAAGTTAGCTAAGACTCAATTTGACATTCAATTTTTTTATTTTTTTTTAAGCAAACATAACCATTTAGGTAAGACTAAGACTCAGCTTGACATTCAATTTTTTGAGGTTATGCAATGCAACAAGTTAGATAAGACAAAGAACTCATCTCATATTTAATATAACTAGCATGAATCTCGTGCATTTTGTTACGGCTCACTTGTCTTCCTAACCTAAGGGGGCTTAATCATCCATGAAGTCTCAACTTAAGAACATTCTAGAAGATGTGGTAGTTGGGTAATAAGACATTAATGTGTTATGTAATTAATTTAGTAGTTGAGGATAACCCTATAAATACCTCAAAAGTATTATATTGTAAAACACAAGTATTCAATCAATATAATTCTACTTTTATAAGAGATATTTTCTCTCTTTAGAATTCTTGTGTCTATTCAATCAAACATCGAGTGTTTGCTTCGAGTAAGACGGACTAATTACTCGTTCTTGCGAAGATCGTAACTAGTGCCACACGGATCGTTAGTAGAAAGACTGAACTCGTGATAGTTGGTATTAGAGCAGAATGACGAAGAGATCGAATAAAAGTGCAACTACTAACAACATTGATGGAGTGGAGAAACTTCCCAAGGAGATCGGAGATAATCTTAGGAACCCGAGTCAGGTTAAAACGGGAGGATCCAAAATCAACAAAGAAAGGGGAGATCAAGAGATGTTATCGCTGACATTATCGCCAGGTTGGAGAAAGTAGAACTCACCGTGGCTTACGGACAAGATAACTTCAGGGACCTAGATGAACGCATCACCGAGCTCGAGAAGGAGAGAGACGAACTCCGAGAAGGGATGCAAGATATCTTGAATGAGGAGTTGTCCAAATGTCGAGAGCAAGCTCAAATCATGGAGCAAACCCTCCTTGGTGAGATTAGTGCCTTGAACGAGAAACTCGAGGTAATGACATCTAAGTTACAAACCACTAAAGAGGATGTGGCGTTACTCAAGAAGGCGGTTGCGCAAGAGTGCGGACGTGCGCCTATGGGAGTCCCTAATCCGACAAGGATAGACGTTCCGAGGCCCAAAGCGTATTGAGGAGAGAGAAATGCAAAAGAGATCGACAACTTCTTATGGGGTCTGGATCAGTACTTCAAAGCACTCGACCTAGTGGAAGAGGCGAGAAAGATAGATACTGACACGACATACCTAGAAGACACCGCAATGATGTGGTGGAGGAGAAGAAGTAGTGACATAGAAAGAGGTCCATGTATTATCAATACTTGGGGTGAATTTCAAGGAGGAACTCAAGAGACAGTTTTATCATTAAAACGTCATTCGAGAAGCAAGGGCTAAGTTGCGGTGACTCTCACAAAAGGATAGTATCAAGGAGTATGTCAAGGAGTTCATCGTTACTCTCCTTAAGATCCCTAACTACTTAGACAACGAAGCATTGTTTTCCTTCACTAATAGTCTACAAATGTGGGCAAAACTAGAGTTGGAACAACGTGTTGTCCAAGATCTAAACATCGCTATTGTCGTGGTTGAATCTCTTGTCGAAATGAGAAGGTAAGAGAAACCAAAGTCGACCTATGATAGGAATGACGAGGGTGGAAATGGTGGAGACCATTTCTACAGCAATGAAAACCCAATTAAGTCTACGAAGCCCAATAGTAGGAGATCGGGACGAGAAACATGGAGAGAGACCCCGAATAAAGTGTTTATTTTGTGAAAGGCCACATAAAGCAATAGAGTGCTCTATGAAGAACAAATTATCCTCTTTGATGGAGGAGCAAGAACGCCTTCATGATGAAGCTCGTGGAAATCTCCTTAATGCCGTTAAAACAAAATTTGAGGAGCCAAAGTCCGCGAAGAAATGACGACTATTCGTGGAAACAAAAGAAAGAAACCACGTGGTTAAAGCTTTATTGGATACGGGAGCCAACAATAACTTTCTAGAGGTAAAAGAGGCGGGAAGACTAGGGATCAGGCACACCAAAGAAAGGGGTGACTTAAAGTAGTCAACTTAGCACCAATTGCAACTTATGGAGTTGCTCGTAATGTAAAGGTCAACTTGGGGGAGTGGACTGGCCTTCTGGATTTCTCCATTACTGACATGGACGACTACAAAATGGTTCTTGACATAGAGTTCCTATACAAGGTAAATGCTTTTCTACTCCCTTCTGTAAATATTATATACATTCAGAGTAATGAAATATATGCACAATACCTCTCTGTTATGAAACTCTCAAAAGTTGTAGAGAAGACACTCCAGAAGTTACAACTGTCCTAGAGAAAGGTCATGATGTAATGCCCGCTAGATTACCAAAGAAACCCCATCATAAGAGAGATGCGGATCACAAAGAAGAGTTATTCAAAGGTACTAAACCATCGACGACGGTCCTTTATTGCATGGAACCTACCAAATTGGAGGAATTGAAGAGGCAATTGGAGGAGTTGCTCTTCAAAAAAGAGAAATGCGAAATTGCCAAGGTCGCCAAGAGAATGAAGAAATGGGAGGACAATAAGAGAAGACACTTGGAATTCAGAGAAACCGAGTGATAGTAAAACTTCTCATCCATCAAGGGAGACAAATTTCCAAAGTTCACAAGGGACTTGTGAGGCGATACGAAGATCCTTTCTTAGGGAAGAAACAAGTTGGAAAACTAGCATATCGCTCAAAACTTCTGTCGTATTTGGAGACATCATTTAGACCTAAAAGGAGGATGCGACGATGACATCGCCGGAATGAGTGGGTGAG
This sequence comes from Impatiens glandulifera, assembly GCF_907164915.1. Classification (NCBI taxonomy): domain Eukaryota; kingdom Viridiplantae; phylum Streptophyta; class Magnoliopsida; order Ericales; family Balsaminaceae; genus Impatiens; species Impatiens glandulifera. The sequence goes on from NC_061863.1 coordinate 4,274,409, forward strand.
AATGTCACGACTCCCTTGTCTTCCTAACCTAAGGGGCTTAATCATCATGAAGGCCCAACCCAATAAACATTCTACAAGCCTTGTAAAAAGCATGTTTTACATTAATGAGCCATTAAATGTGGTGGTTGTTAGTAAGCCATTATTGTGGTAGTTAAGTAGTAAGTCATTAATGTGGTAGTTGACTAGCACACCATTAATGATGTAGTTGAGTGTTTTGTAATTAATGTAGCAATTGGAGATAGCCCTGTAATACCTCAAAGGTATTACATTATAAGACACCAAGTATTCAATCAATATAATTCTACTTTTGTAAGAGATACTTTCTCTCTCTAGAATTTTTGTGTTCATTAATCGAACATCGATTGTTTGCTTCGAGTAAGGCTGACTAGTTATTCGTTTTTGCGAAGATCGTAATTAGTGCCGCACGGATCGTTAGTAAAAAGACTAAGCCCGTGACAATTTGCACGGATAAGAATATATATAAAATATTATTTATTTATAAATATTTTAGATAAAATTAATACTATTCAAATCTAATTAATTTAAAATTGGTTTTAGTTTGTAAAAATTAAGTTTAATCTAAACTTAATGTTAACATATATTCTATCTCTCACTTAACCCCTCAATTGACTTTTATCTTGTGACTCACACTTTTTAATATATTTTTTTAATCTCCTCGACAAACACCTAACAAATCACAAACCTCTTTATACCTTCGATAAATCATCCACTGACATTAATCTTGTGACTCACACTTTTTTATATGTCTCTTTATCTCTCGACAAACCACTCACCAATCTTAGCCGACCTCTTTTTTTACTTTCATTTCAACAAATCAACAACCAATCTCAATTAATCACAAACCTCTTATCCAACGTAAAACTAACCACTAACCCCCAATTGACCCTCATCTTATGACTCGTTCTTTCATATGTCTCTTTATCCTCTCGGACGACAAACCACCCACTACCCAACATACATTTCGTGACCTCACACTTTTAAATATTCGCAAAACCAACCACTAATTTCGACCTCACACTCGACAAATCACCTACCATCCACCACCCATCTCGTGATCTCACACTTTCACATACCTTGTATTCTTTATTTAAAAGTTACGCCACCATATATTTTAGTCAAAAATGCATTATTGAAATTCTAAATTTGCATGTCTTTTTGAACCTTAGTCTCAAACATGAAATGTGAACATTTTAACCGTTAGACCACTTAAAATTGTGAAATAATTTTATTATTTTATGTATGTATATATATATTGTATTTAATATTATTATCAATTAGTTAATTTTTATATTAACCAAAAAATTATTTATAATTATAAAGAAAATATTCTATATATATATATATATATATATATATATATATATATATATATGATGAAAAATAATATAATAAATATATATAATGTAACTATATTTAATATATATATATATTATATATAAATTATTTTATATATAGATTCTGAAGTATTAAATTTTATATATATATATATATATATGTTAAGGGCAAAAATTTAATTAAAAAAGAGTATAAGAGAGGAGATAGAAAATACATACGAAGTATCTTTTATATATATATATATATATATATATATATATATATATATATATATATATATATGTGTGTTTTTTAAGTCATTTATGTTATGACCCAAATATATTTTAATGAACGTGTTTGTTTATATATTTAAGGGAGATGATCATTTTGAATGAAATATGTCCTTTAATTTAATGTGTAATGACTAAACCTGGATAGGACAATTAACGGTAATAATTTAATCCGATTATGTTAAGAGTCGCAGTGTTTTGCTAGAAGCCAACTACGATTAATGAGGTTAAACTCATAGCTATTATAATTGAGTCCTATGAGGTCACACACTTAGAGTTGGCAGAATAGATTAATGAGAATGAAATCCAATTACTAATAATATATTAGATATTATTAATAATTAGAAATAATATTTTATTTATGAAATAAAATAATTAACCATGGTAAATTGATTATGGAAACATGATAGAAATAATATTTTATTTATGAAATAAAATATTAATCATGGTAAATTGATTATGGAAACATGGTATATCAAATTAATTATGAATATAATGATTTGAAATAGATTTTATTTAGGAAAAAAAACGTTTATCATGAATATTAATTGCAAAATAAAGGAATGCCAAAAGATGGTCTTTCGGTTTTTCTTTTGTCCTGACTCTCTAATTTAATAGCTTAAAATAGGGATCTGGGAGAGAGAAGCTGTGATTGAGAACTAATTTTTCCCATAAGCAATCGGATTTCTTCTGTTGTTCTTTTGTCCTAGTAGTCGAAGTCAACTGAATCTTGACGAGCTCGTGTGGACCAACTAGAGAAGCAACACGTGGGGCTCTCATCCTTTATACTACAAGATATACCGAATTCACACATCAAATGTATCACCTTTTTGATAATGCTTTTAATCACTAAATGCATGAACATCCTGAATATATGTTAAGATAGGATCTTATTTTCCGCAACATACATCTAATGAATGTCAAAAATGGTATCAGTGCAAGGTTTTAGCATAAACCGATTAAATAAATTAATCGTTAATTTTGATGCAATAATTTTATGAAGATCTTGTTAGTCTTCTAGTTTGTTAGAAAATTTTACATGAAGAAACGTAAAATTAAAATAAATATTTTAAGATTAGATAATATAAATATTTGAATAAAATAAATATGATTTATGTTACTATTTCTTAAGAGTTAAGAAATATTAAAGATTAAAATAAATGTGATTTATGTTACTATTTCTTAAGAGTTAAGAAATATTAAAGATTAAAATAAATATGATTTATTTAATACATTTTTTTCGGCAATTGTTTACAATTTATTTTATAATTAGATTATAATATATAATTTTAATTCAATTTATGAACTTTAAGTTCAAGGATGGAGATCCATGAAAAAATTTTGTTTAATAAAAGACAACAAAACATTAGTTCCTACAGAATATTTGGGAAATATCTTTCTGTATCATAACCCATGCAGTTTATAGTTTTTTGGTTGAATGGGTTTCGCAAAAGCGATGATGCACTTCCTCAACCTTATACTCATAAGGGTGAATCTATACGGGGATTCATAAATCTTGATACGGTTGTACCCAACAAGAGACCAAAAGAAAGTTTTGGATCTTGAGGCATGGAGATAATTCTAACATTGTATGTGAATTATCAACCAATAGTTATAAAGGAATGTTTATAATTAGTAAATTATTACTTACCTTAAACACACAAGTCCTAAGGCAGTGCAAAAGTACGTTGGGCTTGTATGTGATGGGATTTTGGAATCATTTTATTCATAAGGAACAATTATAACTTGAATAAAATACGCAATCGTATATATTAAATTGTTTAATCATAGATATTTATAATTTTTTTATTGACTAATTTGCATATCTATCACATAATGTAGATAATGGAAAACGATAATTTTAAGTTTTCTCTACGCTCAATTGTTGAGAAAAACAAGCTTAATGGAACAAACTTCATTGATTGGAAAAGGAATCTGAGAATCATTCTCGGGTCTGAGGGACGTGAGGACGCCCTTGCAACCCCTATCCCGATGGTGACAGAAACCTCATTTGATTAGGAGAAGGCAAACACAATTCGGTTGAAAAACGAAGTATTGCATGTCACTTGTTAAATGTTTGCCGCAATGGAACCTGAATTACAAAAGAGGTTTTTGAATTCTGATGCCTATACCATCATAAGTGAACTGAAAACATTGTTTCAAGATCATGCAAGGATAGAACGATATGAGACTCACAAGGCTATACTTGATAGCAAGCTTGTGAAGGGAAAATATGTGAGTCCTCATATAATTAGTCTTACTGGACTATTCAAGAGGATGGAAAATTTGGGGACCCCATATGACCAAGAGTTGGCCAATGATATTGTTCTTAGATCCTTACATGATGATTTTGCACCATTCAGAATGTCATACCATATGAATGGTCTAAAGAATGATTTGAATGAGCTCCATAACTTGCTTAAAAATGTTGAAGGCAATATGATTGATGAAAAACATGAAAGAAGTTCTGAATGTCAATAATGGGAGGGGTTTTAAGAAGGTGCCAAGAAAAGGAATAATAACCAAGAGAAAGACAAACAAGTTGTTATACCCAATGGTGGTGGGAAACTAAGAGTAGGCTCTGATCATAATTGTTTTTTCTGCAAAGTCAAGGGACACTATAAAAGAAACTGTCCCAAGTACCTGGAAGAAAAGAATAATGGGACTGTGAGTTTCGTTTCAGGTATTTATGTTATTGAAATTATGATAATCAATGTTCTCACATTAAATGATGGTCCCACTTGGGTATTTGATATTGCATGTGGTGTTCACATTATTTCAAATGTGTAGGAACTAAGAAATAAAAGACAGGTGAAGAAAAGGGAGATAGACCTGCGTGTTGGAAATTGAGCAAATGTTGTTACGTTTGCCGTAGGAGTTTTTAGTCTATGTTTACCTTCTGGTTTAGTATTTGAACTGAATAATTGTTATTATGTTCCTTGCATTACTAAGAACCTTATTTCGGTTGTTGTATTACATTATGATGGTTTTGAATTTAGCATTAAAAATAGGAGTTTTCTGTTTTTAAGAATGATATTTTCTATGCGACTGCTCAAATGAGTAATGGGATCTTCATTTTGGATCTCAAATCAGAATTATATAACATTAATAACAAAAGACGAAAGTTAAATAATTTGAGTGAAGCCTACCTATGGCATTGTCGATTGGGTCACATCGGTGTTAATCGCATGAAGAAGATCCATAAGATGGACTTCTTAAAGACATGAATTATGAATCTATTGTTGCATGTGAATCGTGTCTAATGGGCAAAATGACAAGGTCGCCTTTCAAAGGAAAGTTTGGAAAGGCTACTAAACTACTGGGCATAATATATATTGATGTATGTGGACCGATGAACACAGAAGCTAGAGGTGGCTATAGATACTCCATCACATTTATTGATTACATGAGTAGATATGGATATGTTTAGGGGTGTTCAATATGTGGTCTGAACCGAATATCCGACCGAATTCGAATAAACCGAATTCGAATTTTATTTCGGTTTTCGAATCGAATTTCAAACCAATTCGAATTCAAATACGATTTTTGAATTGGTTTCGAGTTTGGGTTTCAACTCGAAAACCAAACCGAAAACCGAATTCATTTTTTATTATTTATTTTTCTATTTTTTATTATTTATTTTTTCAAACTTAGCTTAAGAAAAAAGTTCAAAATAATCAAATTATAATAAAAGAAAAAGAAAACAAAAGCATTAGTGGTCTAGTGGTAGAATAATACCCTGCCACGGTATAGACCCGGGTTTGATTCCTGGCTGGTTCAATATATTTTGAGTTATGCTAGTTCCAAAAATTAAAAAAAGGTTTTCGAATTGGCTAAAAAAAATAAAAATTCGAATAAACCGAACCGAGGAACTCGAATAACCTGAAAACCGAACCGATGAACACCCCTAGATATGTTTACCTCATGTCACATAAATCAGAGTCCTTTGAAAAATTCAAAAAATTTCAAAATGAAATAGAGACTCAATGTGACAAGTGTTAGGATCAGGATCGCCCTTGGAGGACCGGGGTCCGGCTTTAAAGGGTGAACGCTTAACAACACAATACACACTAGTAATAGTCCGGTTAGAGACTAGAACCGCTTCTTAACACTACACAAACTGTCACAAACCTCTTGAACTGGGTTCAAGTGCGGAAATGGTTTGTTTCAGCTTGAAGCAACACACACAGTTCGGTTTGAAGGTTATTTAGAAAGAGATGTCGGTTTAAGGAGAAAGCTGGTTTGGTTTAGGAAGATATTAATTATTTCGGTTCGGTTTAGATGTTCCGGTTAGGTTTGAGTGAGTAAGCTATAATATGAAAGTAAAGAACACGAGACAAGATTTTTATGGATGTTCGGAGTTTAATCTCCTACGTCACCCCTTCTTCTCAAACAGGGAGAAGGATATTCACTAAGGAATATTACACAATCACAACACACAATCCGAACGAGTCTTATTTACTGCTCGTCGGTTACACCACTCACAATGATGTAATACAATACATTTTACTCAATTGGTGAAATACACACACAATACAATAACACTTTCGGAATTTCAATCACTATTCGAAGTCGTGCGTAAGATCTTATGTTGTTGTTACTTCTCTATTGTATAAGTTTTTTGTAGTGATCTCATGCGTATATTTCTTCGGCACCGTGAGCTTCTATTTATAGAGAAAATATGACAACGGTCATAATTTTCTCTCTTTGCTGGATTGGTCATCTGAAGTCGTGACAGTCAGGTTCAGAGGATTGCGTGCACGCTTTGTTATTTCGGACACTTGGCAGTCATTCACTTAGGCCGGTTTACATTTTGGACACATGGCATACATGCACCAGGTCTGCCGCCTGAATCAGATGTTGCTTGTAGAGTTAGATAAACAGTTCATCATTGTTTTCGTTGCATGCTTCTGATCCGGATCTTTTCTTCTTGTATATTTCCGAGAAATCTTTATATCATCATATTACGTCATTTTCTCAGATTCATCGTTTTTCAAAGTTTTCCGTTGAGCTTTTATGATCTTCAACAAAGAGTGAGTCAATCGGATGAATCAGCCGGATGATGACATTTTTACTAGCCGATCCGGTTGAAGGAATTCAGCCGATTTTACAAACTATGACCGGATCATTGAGTCATGTACATTAGCCGGTATGATGCGGCTTGATCTATACATGCATAGGAAAATTAAAATTGATTAAGTTCTTTGGCCGGTTAAAATTAATCTACTTAATTTTTCTAACAATTTCTCCCTTTTTGATTATTTAGAATAAATATTCAAAACTTGTAATGTATGTCCGGTTTTTTAAATATTAACTTCCTTAATTTTTCTAACAACAAGAAAATAAAAACACTTCGACCTGATCGTGGTGGTGAGTATTTGAGCCACGAATTTGATCATCATTTGAAAAACTGTGGCATTATAACACAGTTGTCAACCCTAGGAACACCACAACTTAATGGTGTGTCTGAAAGGAGAAACATGACTTTGTTAGACATGGTTCGATCAATGATGAGTTTTGTTAATCTTCTGATATCCTTCTGGGGATATGCCCTCACTATCGTTGTACTAACACTAAACATGACTCCATAAAAAACTGTAGACAAAACTCCATACGAGATATGGACTGGAAAAGTTCCAAAGCTATCTTTTTTGAAAATATAGGGATGCGAAGCTTATGTAAAACGTTTACAAACAAATAAACTTGCCCCAAAATCAAATAAATGTTTCTTTATAGGATATCCAAAAGGGAGTTTTGGATATTACTTCTACAATCCAAATGAGCAAAAGGTTTTTGTTGCAAGGGATAATGTCTTTTTGGAAAGAGAGTTTCTTTCCAACAAGTCAAGTGAGAGAAATATTCATCTTGAAACAGTTCAAGATAATGAACAACAACAAACTCAACAACAAAATGATTCTAATAATATCGATGATGATATGATTACTTTTGATGGCCCAGAGCCTTAGATCATCCAAGAACTAGAACAAGAGGATCAACAAATTGTTGTGGATCACATTTCGGATTCAGTTGTTGAACAAGTTGAACCCAATCGTAGATGGGAAAGGCCAAAGGTTATGCCAAGACGTTACAATGATTTTATCTTAAATGTAAGTCTTGATGTTCTTATGTTAGAACATAACGAGCCTTCTACCTATAATCAAGCATTGATGGGTCCAAACTCCAATAAATGGCTTGAAGCTATTAGGTCCGAAATGGATTCGATATTTGAAAATCAAGTATGGGACTTGATAGATTTGCCAATTGGGGTTAAACCCATAAGAAGAAAATGGATTTTCAAACTTAAAAATGACAAAAATGGAAATGTATTTATTTACAAGGCAAGATTAGTTGTCAAAGGTTTTAGACAAATTCATGGTATTGACTATGATGAGACATTTTTATCAGTTGTTATGATTAGATCCATTAGGATAATCCTAGCTATTACTGAATATTATGACTATGAGATATGGCAAATGGATGTCAAAACAGTTTTTCTAAATGGTTTTTTAGAAGATGATGTGTACATAACACAACCTGAAGGTTTTGAAGATCCAAAACATGTTGGGAAAATATGCAAGCTTAAGAAGTCTATTTATGGACTTAAGCAAGCATCGAAGAGTTAGAACTTTCGATTTGATGAAAAGATCAAAGAATTTGAATTCATTAGATGCGAAGAAGATCCTTGTGTTTACAAGAAGTTCAGTGGGAGTAAAGTAGCATTCTTAGTTTTATATGTGGATGACATACTACTTATTGAGAATGATATTCCGATACCAAAGTCCGTTAAACAATGGTTGAAGAAAGGTTTCTCAGTGAAAGACTTAGGAAATGCCGAGTACATACTTGGAATCAAGATCTATAGAGATAGATCTAAAAGGCTACTTGGATTAAGTCAAGGAACTTATATTGATAAGATTCTTGAAAGATTCAAGATGCAATATTCTAAGAAGGTGTTTTTACCCATTCAACACGGTATATATCTTAGCAAGACGCAATGTCCTAATACACATGTTGAGCTTGAGAAAATGACCAAGATTCCATATGCTTCTGCTATAGGATCTATCATGTATGCCATGATATGTACACGTCCAGATGTTGTATATGCTTTGAGCATGTGTAGCAGATACCAATCAAATCCTGGAGAAGTGCACTAGAGTGCAGCTAAGAATATCCTGAAGTACTTAAGAAGGACTAAGGATAATTTCTTAGTATATGGGGGAGATGAGAAATTAATTGTGCAAGGTTATACTGATGCGAGCTTTCAGACTGACCGGGATGGCTTTGAATCACAATCGGGTTATGTCTTTATCCTTAATGGAGGAGTTGTGAGCTGGAAGAGCTCTAATCAAGATACAGTAGCAGATTCCACAACAGAAGCTGAGTACATTCTTGCTAGTGAAGCAGTAAAGGAGGCCATTTAGATAAAGAAGTTCCTTGATGAACTCAGTGTTGTTCATAGCATTTCAAGGCCTATTGACATCTATTGTGACAACAATGGTGCCATAGCCCATGCAAAGGAACTGAGTTCGAGCTCCAAATCTAGACATGTTATGAGGAAATATCACCTTATTCGTTACATCATCAATATGGGTGATATTAGGATGTGTAAGGTGCATACTGATAACAACATTGCAGATCCATTAACTAAACATATGGCTAAGGGTCTCAAGCACATTGGAGAATGACTTTGATTTTGCTTTTGTACTAATTGAGCTTTTATAAGTGTTTGACACTAGTTCTATGTTTGACTTAATAATTTTATGATATATGATATTTAATTCTTATTTATATATTGTTCTAATCAATATTAAATAATATGTCCGAATAATTCATTATTAACAAATGAGATCACTTTAAGTGTTCTGGTGAATGAAACCTCATTAAGCGAAATGAAGTTTTGAATTATTAAAAGTCTATAATTCAAAATCATCAAATGGACATAGATGATTTTATATGTAACTATATTGTAAGTTGACTGATAGTGTCAGGTTTCATGGGCTATAAGGACATGGAGGTGTCTAGTCATTTACATATATGTGTATGGAGGATACATTGAAGACAGATCGTCTTAAGAATCTTCAAAATTTGTAGAATTTTAAGTAAAACCATGTTTAGTATATTCTTCAGACATGAGTATGTTGTGGTCTCTCTTGATAATTGATATTTCTTTGACACTATTAAACACTTCCGTAAAAGGGAGTTATACAAACAGTTGTTGAGATTGCTAAAAATTGAGTGGGAGCGATAGTCATACAAAACTGGAGAAGTCCTCCTACTTCGTGTACATGATACATTGGAAAGGAATGGTGTCTCGACCACTTGAAGGGTAAGAACTGAAAATACATGGCCATGCTCGGATAGATTACTTGAATCATCTATTTTATTGACAGTTCAAACTCAAAGTTCAAGAAACATATTTGATAAAGGGTATGAATGTCACCATATCATCAAATAAGACATTAAGAGACAAATGGGAGATTGAAGGAAATATGTCCTTTAATTTAATGTGCAATGACTAAACCTGGATAGGACAATTAACGGTAATAATTTAATTCGATTATGTTAGGAGTCGTAGTGCTTTGCTAGAAGTCAACTACGATTAATGGGGTTAAACTCATAACTATTATAATTGAGTCTTATGAGGTCACACACTTAGAGTTGGCAGAATAGATTAATGGGAATGAAATACAATTATTAATAATCTATTAAATATTATTAATAATTAGAAATAATATTTTATTTATGAAAAAAATAATTAACCATGGTAAATTGATTATGGAAACATGATAGAAATTATATTTTATTTATGAAATAAAATAATTAACTGGTAAATTGATTAGGAAAACATGATATATCAAATTAATTATGAATATAATTATTTGAAATAAATTTTATTTAGGAAAAAAACGTTTATCATGAATATTAATTGTAAAACGGAGGAATGCCAAAAGATGGTCATTTTGTTTTCTTTTGCCCTGACTCTCTAATTTAATTGCTTAAAACAGGGATCTTAGAGAGAGAAAAACTGTGATTGAAAAACTTATTTTTCTGTTCTTTCGTCATAGCAGTCGAAGTCAACTAAATCTTGATGAGCTCGTGTGGAACAACTAGAGGAACAACACGTGGGGCTGTCATCCTTTATACTACAAGATATACCGAATTCACGCATCAAAGGTATCACCTTTTTGATAATTCTTTTAATCGCTAAATGCATGAACATCCTGAATAGATGTTAAGATAGGATCTTAATTTCCGTAACACACATGTAATATGAATGTCAACACATTTATCTCTTCTAATATGGATTCTTTATTCTCTATTAAGGAAGAATAATAAGCCAAACAATCTAAACATATATTATAAGAATTCACCCAATTATGAATCGATGTATGTTTAAATGTTTTAAATATCATAAAAGTAATATAGTTCAAAATCATTGACATAAATGTTATATAAAGAAGTTATCTAATTGTTAACGTGATATGAGAGCCATGATTTAAAAATATATTATTTTCTGATTAGAATTATAAGAAAAATTAAAGTTTTAAGCTTGATGTTTCTTTATCTTCAGAATTATCGAAACAAACAGAAAATTATGATTTCATATATGAAAAAGAAAGCAAGTTAAGTTTGCTATAACTGAATCAAACATAAATTGGCAGCATAGTTACGTAAGGAAGATGTAATTTTAATAGTAATTAAATAATAAATATTATTATTATTATTAAATTAAGGATGAATGAGACAAATTAAATTAGTAATAATGGAAAATATTATCTTTCCTAATGATGAACTTGTCTGTCTTCTTTCATTTAAAAAGACAAGAGACCTGCTCATATTAATTAAGAATATTCTATTGTTATCTTTCTTAATTATTAAGAAATGAGCATTCACATTATGTTAAAAAAAAAAAGATGAATATTGGTTGATCATTAAAAAGAGAAATAAAGTTATATACAAGTAAGGGTTTGTTGATTATAAAAGATAGAACATGATTTTTCTTCTATTATTTTATAAAGTGCCTATTTGAAAAATATAAGTTTATAAAGTTGGTAGAACACTCAAATTTTACTAAAGTCTTTAAGTAATATATATTTAACCTACTCCCTCTTAAAATAACTAAATATAAATTAAATTGATATTTTTGATAAATAAATGTTTATTTAAATCTAAAATAATCAAACTCAAGTTTAAATAAATTAAATAGCTATTTTAAACAAATATGGTTCAAGTTTAATTATAAAATAATTGAAAATAAAACTGTGAAAACATTTAATTACAAAATAATTAAAAATAAAACTATTAAATTGAGCTTAGGTTTTAAGGTTCAATTTAGTGTGAATTAAAGTTTACAGAAATAACAAAATGACTAATTCCATATATTATGCTAATAAAATTAAGAATGGAATGTAGTGTCCCATCCAAACACCTACAATATCATTCTCATATGGGTTGATTCAAAAAAAAATATATATATATATAAAATATAAATTTTATATTTATTAATTAATTTTATGTATTTTACATAAAATAAAGCTAAAAAATTAAAGAAATAATCAATTTCAAATAAGTCTATGAGAGGCTTAAATTAGATTGTGATGGCTACGTACAGCCGAAATCAACTAAAAAGATATGCTGACAACCATCAGATGGTCATCAAACCTTCATGGAATGGGACTCTAGCCATCGTGTCACTCGCTAGAACTGAAGCAAAACGTTTAAGCGTCTCAATATATCAACAAACAACAAACTAACGTCCGATACACAAAACGCCTACATTCGTTCGCGTCTAAGCCTAAAATGACGTTATTTCAAGACTCATCCAGTGCTCAAACGCTCAAACGCAGAAGAACCAAACAACCAACATGAATTATTATTATTATTATTTGTGAAAAAATCAAATATTGCCCTTATCATTGTTGTAGAGATATTATTAACAACTCAACTTGACATTTTATATTAAATACATAAATCATGTAGATAGAGAGCATTTAGTTTTGTATTTATTATTTGAAGACGCAACAAGTTAGGTAAGTCTAATACTCAACTTGCCATTTACAATTTTTTTTTTTATATACAAACCCAACCAGTTAGATAAGACAATTTAAGACTCAACTTAGACATTCAATTTTTCTTTTTTCTTTTTTCTTTTTTATTTATTTATTTTATGCAACTCAACAAGTTAGGTTATAAGATTAAAAACTAATTTCATATTTAATATAACTAGCATAATCACCTGCAAGAATTAATTAAATAAATTACGAAACAGTTATATTATAATTAAAAAAATATATATATTTTGGATTTAAAATTAATAATCAGATCACATGTTTAAAAAAATATTTAATAACTATTTCATTAAATTAATAAAAATTATATGATAAAAAATTATAATAAAATAGAAAAACAAATCACATAATTATAGTACATATATAAATATTTTTTCCTATTTTAGACGAAATTATAAGATTAAATTTCTAATATTTTAATTAATCATTTAAAATTAATATATAAAAATGATATAAAAAAGAAAGAAAAAAATGATAGCAAATTATACATTAAAAATTAGTCACGTCAAAATTATATTGTTCTTAAAAATGTCAAATTAGTTTTAAAATTGATAAATAATTACTTTTAATGTGTTTATCATTTTTTTTCATTTTTTTTATTTAATTTTTAAATTATCATAAGCATTTGTAATATATAGTAAAATAGACATAAGATGAAATATTATTAAATGTATCTCAATTTAAAAAATGTTACCATACATATCTTATCCTTTAAGACTTCTCACTATTAACAACATTAGCCATCACCATTGAATTCACATATTTCATCCTATCTTATAATTTAATGATTTTATTATTAAAGACATTTCAGCCATCATTTTTTAATCTTCAAATTTGTATCACCTTTCCCTTAATTCTTCTATAATTCGTTTTCACATATTTCATCCTATCTTATCATTCAAAAATTCATAATATTACGGTGTTAGAACCACCATTATGATGATTGAGTTTAATTTATAATTTTATGTATGAATATATAATTAATAATTTTATTTAATAAAATATAAAAAAACATAATAAATAAATAAAATAGTTATATAAATAGTAAATATGTTCAAGAGAATATATACAAATTAATAATTTTTAATAAATTATTTTAAAATTTAGATAAAAATATTTTAAAATTTTAATATATAATTATATATTATAAATATTTAATACAAATAAAATTATTAATATATATAATTTTTTTAAAATAAATTAAATTAAAAAAAAAATAAAATAATAATTTATCTAATAAATATGACTATAAATAAAAAATATTTTAATCTAAAAAAATATATATATTAAAGATCCATTTATTAATTTAATAAATGGAGGGAGAAAAATATATTAATACAAATGAGAGATAAATAATTAAATCAAATTAATTAATTTTTATTTAAATATATTGTTTTGAATATATAATTTATATATTATAATTATTTAGTAAAAATAGAATTATTAATGTATAAATATATATATATATATATAATTATTTATTTATTAGAAAAAAATAAAATATAATTAAAAAAATAAAATTTTTAACATTCTATTAACAACGTTTAATTTGTTTAATTTAATCGTTTGAAATTTATGAATGGATCAACTCACGATCATCTGACCTAAGTATCCATTTAGTCTCTCATATATATATAATTAAATTAATCACACTCTCAACACTAGACCATGGCCATTTTAAAATTAAGCAGTATTATTATTATATATATAATTCATTATTTTACTCAATCAACTTAACAATTTATTTCCAAGTGGTCCAAAATTATTATCTTCATCTTTTATTATTAATTAATTAAATTAAAAAAATATATTGAGAGAGAAATAATTTGTCGATTATATTATGTTGTTTAATTTTGTAAAATTAGATATTAGGATACACCAAAAAAAATATTTTTTTGGTAAGTTTATTTCATTGATATTTTTTAATTAGACAGTTTATTAATATAAAATATTACTATTATTTATTTTAATTTGACTCATTTTTTATATTTAAATAAATTTTAACGTTTTAATAAATAAAAGAGAATAAATTTTTGAGAGAAAAAATAATTAAAATACTTTTTTATAGTGGTGTGTACAATAATTTTAAAAAAATGAATATTTATAATAATAAAAATTTTGAAAGATAAATTATTAAGTATTTTTTAATAATAATAATTAAAAATATATATATATTAAATGCATCATATTCAAAAGAGAGAAGATATAAACATTGAAAAATAATATATATATAATAATAATGCTTAATTTTAAAGTGTCTTGATTGTCGGGTCGAGAACTATGGTTAATTTGGATATATATGTGAGAGTAATGAATAATTGAGTCGAATTCTGAGTTGACTCGCTCATAAACTTAAAATAGTTAAAAATAAAATTAAAAATGTTATAGGTATGTTTCGAACTTGCAACTTAACAAAAAAAAAGTACAAAATTTTAACCAATTAGGCTAATAAGACTTTATATTTTAAATTCAACACCAAATTTGATGAACGTGGGACATTCTTAACA
Organism: Impatiens glandulifera; assembly: GCF_907164915.1. Classification (NCBI taxonomy): domain Eukaryota; kingdom Viridiplantae; phylum Streptophyta; class Magnoliopsida; order Ericales; family Balsaminaceae; genus Impatiens; species Impatiens glandulifera. The sequence goes on from NC_061863.1 coordinate 4,289,610, forward strand.
ATATAAATTCAACTTTATAACTAACTAATCTATATATAATATTGATTAATTTCAAAGTGTCCGGATTTTCGGGTCGAGAGTTGTGGTTAATTTGAATATATATGTGTGAATAAATGGATATTTGAGTCGGATTGTAGTTTAACCCGTCCATAAACATAAAATGGTTAAAAATAAAATTAAAAATGGTATATGTATTTTCAACCTTGCATCCTAACAATTTTTATATATATAATGCATATTTTCAATGTGTCCGGATTATCAGGTCGAGAGTTGTGATTAATTTTAATATATATGTGAGATTAAATGGATATTTGGTCGGATTTCGGTTTGACCCGCCCATAAATTTAAAATAATTAAAAATAAAATTAAAAATTCTATATGTATGTTTCGAACTTGCAACCTAACAAAACAAATACAACTTTTTAACCAACTAGGCTATAAGACTTGATATTTTAAATTAAACACCAAATTTGATGAACATGAATATTCTTAACAATATAAGTTCAACTTTTTTTTAATTAACTAATCTCTCTATATATAATAATAATAATGCTTAATTTTAAAGTGCACGAATTGTTGGGTCGAGAGTTGTGGTTAATTTAGATATATATGTGAGAGTAAATGAATACTTGAGTCGGATTGTGAGTTGATCCGCCCATAAACTTAAAACGGTTAAAAATTAAATTAAAAATTATATATGTATGTTTCGAACTTACAACATAACAAAAATAAGTACAACATTTTAACCAATTAGACTAATAATACTTTATATTTTAAATTCAACACCAAATTTGATAACGTGGAACATTCTTAACAATATAAATTCAACTTTTTAACTAAATAATTTATATATATATAATAATGCTTAATTTCAAAGTATCCGGATTGTCGGGTCGAAAGATGTGGTTAATTTAGATATATATTTGAGAGTAAATGGATACTTGAGTCGGATTGTGGGTTGACCCGCCTATAAACTTAAAATGGTTAAAAATAAAATAAAAAATGTGTAAGTGGAAGGAAGGTATGGTCCCAGACAAGAAGCCCCCAGAACTGGAGCAAATTTGGCTAACTCTTCGGAACATACCCCCACACTTATGCAACGTTAAGAAAATTAGTTACTTCGCAAGCCTCATTGGAAAACCTCTTAGGCTCGACACCGATATCGAAGGAGACAATAGAGCATCTACTATTAAAGTCAAAATTGAGATCCACCCAGAATGCACCCTTCCTAAGGAATTGGACCTCGTGGACAGATTGGGAAACATCTATCATATTGGAGTCAGCTATGAGTGGTTGCCTCTCAGATGCATCAACTGTAAAACCTTCATGCACTCAATCCTCAAATGCCAAAAAACAAACAGTCTACAAATCTCAATACCGACACAACTAAGCTCGACAATGTCGAAGTCATAAAATAGAACAACTAGGAGGAAGATGCTACTCTAAGTAAAAGAACCAAACAACATATATCTATTTTGAGAAGGTCTGATCGGGATAGTAATGACATTAGGGCTACTAAAGCAGGAAACGAAGGAAGCGGCAATGACATTACATAATTACCCGAAACTCAGAAGGAACATGATAAGATAGGAATGACATCTAGGGTGGGCGTGAATGTTACTGAGAAACTCGACAAGACCTAACATGAGCTAATTGAACCAAGGAGTGACAAAGGTAATGGCAGTATTAATGATACAATAGAAACCACGGTAGTCAAGTAGGTTACTAACACTCACAACAAAAATAATGGTAGTGGATTGGATGATGGGCCAAATAGAAGAGTCAATGATCAAACTAACAACTCAATGAACATAATGACGATCAGGACAATGGATGTAGTGACGCTCACCCTGAAAACCCAATAGTTAGAGGAGAAATCACTAAGGACGACGAGTCATCACCACATCTTAGAGAAGCACGCAACACCACTAACACAGCAACCTCAGAATCCAATGGTCTTAGAATAGAGGGTTGCAGCACTAACCCCCCTACCATCACCGAAGCAGACTCATTAGAATCGAAAACATCACGAGTTAAGAAGAAGGACAAAAGGAAGAAACCAGAAGCAAGAAATGAGAGTGTAGTCAGAAACCTGACTTAAACAACCTTTAATGATCATCACAACCTGGAACATTAGAGGTCTCAACGACCCGCTCAAAAGCAAGGAAATCAGGAAAGTTGTTGAAAAAGAGAAAATCACAATTATTGGAATTATTGAGACCAAAGTCAAGCTAAGTAATGTTGAGAACATTGGTTCACGGTGCTTCGCGGACGGTTGGAAATTCATTCACAACTCCAACAATAGATCCGGTCGAATTTGGGTCAGTTGGGACTCTACATGGTAGATGTAAAAGAAACCTATAACAACCCCCAAGTCATCATGGTCGAAGTCAAATGTAAAAAAATGCTTAACCTTCTCAACATTGTGGTCGTATACGGTGACAATTTAGATAGTAGTAGAAGAGCACTCTGGAACAGCCTTAGAAACCACATCGATGACAACAAGCCTTAGACTATTATGGGGGATTTCAACGTCACTAGACATGTCAACGAAAGACTCCCGATTTCTGAGCTCTCTCAGGGTATGCTTGACTTCAACAATTGTATCAGCGATTTAGGTTGCATAGAACCAGCCTACTTTGGAAATTTCTTCACCTAGTCATCCACGCATGGCAACGATCACATGAGAAAGAGTCGAATCGACAAGGCACTAATAAATGAAACTTATGCCATCAAATTCCCAAAACCCACATCCAAGTTCTCAGTCCTGGTATCTCCGACCACTGCCCCATCATGCTTTCTTAGGATAAAAAGGAAAGAACCAAACGTCCCTTCAAGTTCTTCAATTTCTTGATGAAAAGTAACGATTTTAGTGACATTGTCAAAACGTTTGGACCGAACAAATTCAGGGTACAAAAATGTACCAAGTCAGTCAAAAGCTTGCCCTCCTCAAAACCAAACTCAACTTGACAGGAAATGATATAGTAAAATCTCACGCCGAGTCCTTGATGCCAAGTCAAAGTTAGAAGCCATCCAAAACAGCCACCTCCGCCACAATGGTACGAGCCAAGGGTAAGACAAAGAAAAGGAGGCCCTCACATAATTCCACAATCTTAGGTCCTACGAGGAAAGTTTTGCCTATCAGAAATCTAGGAAAAATTGGCTCTCGCTTGGCGACAAGAATACAACCGTCTTCTATCGGAAATACTCTACCAGAAACTTTCGTAACAATGTCATTCGTCTCAAACGAAGTGACGGGAGCACGGCCCAAGAGCATAAACAAGTGCACTTGGGGGAAATTAACTTTTATCATGGTCTCATCGGTACTAAAAATGATCCCTCAAATCACTTGAGTTTCCTTTACCACATCATCATCAGGACAATCAATGGTGCTAACAGTAGTAAACTCATTGAGATTGTTAGTACCGATGAGATTAGAGACTCCCTTTTTAGCATGAAAGGTGACAAAAGCCCTGGGCCTGATGGATTCAACGCCACTTTCTTCAAGGCCAATTGAAACATTATCGGACAAAGTGTTTGTGAGGTTGTCATTGAGTTCTTTTGGAACCACAAGATGCTTAAGCAATGGAATGCATCTGTCCTCAACCTGATTCCAAAAAAGCCCTCCCTTGAAATGATTCAAGATTTCCGTCCCATTTCCTACTGTAATATCACTTATAAAATTATTTCAAAAATCATTGGCAAACGTTTTAAAGTTGTTATCTCAAAACTCATCAGTCTTAGGCAATCAACTTTCATCTCTAGCAGGTCTATCTCCCATAACATCTTACTCATGTAGGGTATTCTTAAAGGTTATGGTAGGAAGTCCATCTTACCGCGTGTGGTTTTAAGGTGGACATCCAAAAGGCTTTTGGCTCCATCAATTGGAGTGCCATTCACGATTTCTTAACCGCCTCAGGTTTCCCTTGTATCTTTATTGATTGGATTATGCAGTGTTTCTCGACCCCCCACTTCATTGTGAGCGTGAACGGTATCCATGATGGGTTTTTCAAAGGGGGAAACGGGGTTAGACAAGGGAATCCTCTCTCCTCCTAACTTTTGTCCTTATTATGGAGGTCAGTGCATTGTTAAAATGTTCCTAAAGTACCAACCTTTCACTCACCACCCTTATTGCAAGCAAGAATCTATCACCCGTATATGTTTTGCAGACGATCTCTTTATCCTGGCGCATGCTAACGCTGACTCTGTTAGAACTATCAAGGAGGCTCTCACCATTTTTTTTAGTGTTACAGGCCTCAAAATTAATTAGGGAAAAAGCCTTGCTTTCTATGGCGGCGTCAAGGAGGAAACCAAAGTTAGCATATACGGGATCATAAGCATTAAAGAAGGATCGCTCCCCGTCCGATACCTGGGCATCCCGCTCTCCTCTAAACAACTCCAGATCTCGCATTGTCGACCTCTAATTGAAAGGGTAAAAAATGTTATTCTGGGATGGGATAATAAAAGACTTTCTTATGCAGGTCGCATTAAGCTAGTCACTAGAAAGTCATGAAAGAATTGGATCTGCCTAAGAAATATCTAGCAATACATGGATCTTTAATTGAGAATTTGTTGTCAAATAAATGTTTTACAGTTGTCAAATAAATGTTTTACAGTTTTCGTTTGATATAAATTATCTCCAACAATCAATATACCGTCAACATAGACTAATAAGGTTGTAAAAGAATTTTCAATTTTAATTGTAAACAAGAAATTGTAATGTACAAACGGTAAAAACCCCCAAAAAAATTAAGGGAATTAGAAAATTCGAAGTTCCATTGCTTAGATACTTGTTTTAAACTATACAAACTTTTTTAAAGTTGACCTACTTGACCATATTTAGCTTCAGAAGAAGCCTCAAGAGGTGTCATATAGACATCCTCCTTAAGATTACCATGGAGAAAAATAATATTACATAAAATTTATAAAAAAAAGCTATTTTTAGATGCAGCAAGAAATAAACGTATTGTTACTGTTTGACCGGAAAAAAATTGTCATGAAATTAATTTCATCTTTCTGGTTATATCCCTTGGCCATCAATCTAACTTTGTTACTTTGCTACATTTAAATTTGGTTGCAATTTCATTTTAAAAACTTACTTAAAACCAATAACTTTCGTTCCCTTTAGAAGAGAAGTTAGAACCCATGTTTTATTGTTTTGAAATGTATTTAATTCTTCGGTCATTGCTTGTTGTCAATGAATAATTTTTGAAGCATATGTAAATGTTTGAGATTCTTTGAGATAATTATATAATATCTATAAATTCTAAGTAATTATCATTTTTTCACTTTTGATATGTATGGGTATATATTAGATGTATATAGTTTTTCTGAATTTGTAGATGGGGTAACATTTGAGTTCAGTTCATAGTCTTTACACCATGCAGGATAATTTCTCATTTTTTTTTCCTGTGTTTGTCTTGTGAAAAATCAATATGATTATTCTCACATGTTTCTTGAGAATATGTTTTTTTCAAAATTTTGAATATCATTGATTTGAGTTTTGAAAAAATCTCTTATGTTATATTTTATGTGTGAATTTCAGTATCTAAGTCACTTCTGTATTAGATACTTTATAAATATTTTGGTCAGTGTTATTTGAAAAATTAGATTTTTTATTTTTAGTTATGTGAAAATGAAAATTTTCTTCATAAAACACAATGTCTCAAGATACTTTGATAGTTTGTGTTTTTACATTGTAAACTTTAAAACTTTTTTTTTCTGAAGAATATCCAATGAATACACATTTAGATCATCCGAAAAAATTCAGATTACATGTAGTCTAGTTTTGTTTAAAATAGATTATTGAAAGATTCCATAAATAGAAAATGGCTAGAATGTTCGAGACATTTTTGTCTAAAACATAAAAGATCTTTGTTAGATAAAATTAGACCGGTTCACAGAACTTAACATAAATAAACCTTTCATGCAGGAACAAAGAACCGGACCAGTCAAAGTACTCAACCGGTTTGAGAAAACCAACCGGTCAGATCACTCAACCGGTTAAGAAGCTCCACCGGTTAAGTTATTTAACCGACCTGAAACATGACCGCTCAAAAGAAGGCCGGAAACACCAGACAGTCGGTTAATAACCGGAAGTCATCAGGCCAAGTCAAATGACCGACCAGCATAAGAAGATACTTCGGGTATCTGTTGAAGAATGATACCAAAGGAACAGACTGAACATTTTCATATTCGTACAAGTCTGAGGACAGTCTGCAGGCTGCAGAAGACCGTCCTACAAGATCTTTCTACTTTAGGATAAATCAGAAAGGAAATCTTCCAAGTACAACTGTCTAACCAACAATCACCATATTGAGTAAAAGACAAACCTAGCAGGTTTGTCTTACACACTGGAAGAACAGATTGCCAAGTCTGTAAAGTTGACTGCCAGGTCTGAATCACTGAACCTCTGCTCAGCTAATCAAATTCAAGGAAGTGAAAATATGACCGTTGGCATATTTCACCTATAAAAGGAGCAGCTGAAGAAGAGTAAATGTGGGACACAAGTGGGATACGTGAGACAAGAGAGATTTCAAGGGAACACAGTGAACATTTAATCTACAAGTGAAAAGAGTGTGTTCTCTCTAGAAAAAGCCTAAGTGCTAAAGTTGAAGTGTGTATTTTACAATTTCGGTGTAAATTGTAAGGGTGTTATCGAGCAGAAAATAAGTCTCGATCGGATTGTATTTGTATTCCTTAGTGAATATCCTTCTCGCGGTTTCGAGAGGAAGGGGTGACGTAGGAGTTTTATCTCCGAACATCCATAAAAATATGTCTTGCTATTTACTTTCTGCTGGTTTTACATTCTAACCGACCTACACCGTTTTGACTGACTCTACACTATCTAAACCGAATCACCAAGTTACAAAAACCGACCCATCAATTTCCAAACCTGTCCTATTGAAAACCGGTTCTGCCTATCCTGTAAGTGTGCTGCTTCAACCTGAAACAAACATCTTCCGCGCTTGAACCTGGTTCAAGGGTTTGTGACAGTTTGTGTAGTATTGAAACCCCGGTGTTAATCTCTAACCGGATTAATCACCACCCTTTGAGTGAGACGCGCTAACCGGCCCAACCCCGGTCCTCCAGCCGCGACCTAGATCCTAACAATCTTGCCACATGCAGTACATAAGTGTTGTTATTTTCTTTTCATCACTCCATTTTATTTGGGAGTATAGATACATGATTTTTGATGCAGAATCTTATTTCTTTAAAAAAGACATTCGTTGTTTACAAACTCAGTTAAATTATCATTTCTTACCACCTTGATATCTATATTAAATTGATTTTTTTTTATTAAAGGCATGAAAATCAATAATTGTTTGAGTAACAAAATTTTACTTCTAATCATAAACGTCCAAGTAAATTTAGTAAAGTCTACTATTACTATTGTGAACACATAAGGACAATCAATTAGTTAATTTTTCTTATATGGACTCATACAATCTTTCAGTTTTGAAATAGGACAAATGTCACAATATATATAATTTTAAAACAATTTTTAGTCTTTGAAATAATAAAAGACAATCTTTTCAGTTTTGAAATAGGACAAATATCACCATATACACAATTTTAAAACAATGTTTAGTCTTTGAAATAGTAAAAGGCAATCTTTTAAGTTTTGAAATAGAACAAATATCACAATGTACAATATCATTCTTATTAAAACCGAATAATGTTTAAGTGCATCATCATATAGATGTTCTAGTCTTCTATATAATATTTGTCATTAGTACAAGTATTTAGTGCAATATTTTCTAACCTAGATTTGGATCTTAGTTTCAAGCAGGTACATATTTTGACTTAATTCTCATGTTGTCTCTAGCATCCTGCAAAATACATCTAGAAGTAGAAAATTGACATATAATATTACTAGTCTTAGCAAGTTTAGATATTGATATTAAATTGTATGTGAAATCTGGGACATACATAACATCAAAGAATTTTAATTTATCAAATAACTCTATATTTCTAATTTCTTTGACATGCTTTGTAGTTCCATTAGTTAAAAATAGTGGTACATTAGTAATTTCTCTAATTTCAGTCATGTTTTTAAATATGTGCATAGCTCCACTATCAATAATTCAATGTGATTATTTCTTAAATCTATCATGAACATTTAGACTACAAGCACTAGTGAAAAAATTAAAAGTTTTATTAGGAAATAGTAGTGTACCTTTCGTAGTAGATTTCTTTACCATTCTCTTGCAATAATTCCTTTCACCATCTCTTTTATAACTGCTACAATTTCCATCTTGTTAATTTTGGAAGATGGTTTTGAAAAAGACTCAACTGGTTCTTCATAATCGGAGAAATGTGTATTTGTCATATTAGCAACTTTCTTATTCTTTGTATCTTTATTGCCTCACCACCAATCAGGGTACCCAATTAGCTTGAAACAACCATCTTGTATGTGTCCTTCTGTCCTATATATAGTAAGTACAGTTATTGATCTTTTGAAGAGCCTGTTCTGGTATTGTTTTTTCCGACCTATTTTTTTCCTCTCTTTCTTCTATTATTCTTTTCAATGTGTTGTCCTATCTGTCTCTCCATATTGTCCCTCATGAACATGGCGGCGAAGTTTTCACTTTGATCCACCATCACCATGAGAGACTGAACTTCTCTTTGTCTCTCAATGCTTAATAGCATAGCATATGCTCGGTTGATGTTGGGTTTGGATCCATGGAAAGATTTGTTTCCTGGTACTATCATAATCCTCGTTCAATCCCATTAAGAATTGAGTTTAGTTTATTTGATGTATCTCGTTGTATAACCAATTTAGTAATCTTATAGAAGCATGCGCATCTTGGGTTACAATCACAACCAAGACAACATTCTAACATTATCTAATCAAGAGACCGATACTCATCCCATAAATATATACTCGTTAAGGGCTACCTAAATTAATTGGTCAACAGAATTATGATTCAAATCATTTTGAAAAACAATTTCAACCTGGTCAAGATTTGTCAATCTCACTATGTTTTTCAAAATTTAACCTTTATTTGCTATTTCAAAACTCAATTAATAGTTACCATGAAGGTTGTTTATTTAATTTAATTGTTATTTTTTAGAATAAATTTAAATTTAGTCATGATAAGTTGGTCATTTTTATACCAAATAAATTTGATATTATTAAATATTGAGTTCTATTAATTAATATTCTAATTATGACATATTTTTAAATTTAAAATTAATAAAATAAAATTTTAATATAATAACTGTTCAAATAAATTTCCGACGCACAAAATCAAATTAGTCTATAAAACTTTTTGGCATTATAAATTAATATTTTAAATTTGAATAAGATTCATTTAATTAATTAAATAGACCATATATATACCCGACCATAATATATATTTATTTATATTAAAACCCTATATTAATCATATAATCCACAAATCAAATAGTTTTATTCAAAATATAAAAAACTAAATTAAATAAACAAAATCTTCAAATTTCATTCTTCCCCATATATGCTCAAAACCTCTTTCAGTAAGTTTTCTTTTTATAACATCTTCTCCATATGTTTTAAATAACTCTTTTTGTAAATATAATACAAATATGATAAATTAATTAACAATTAAATAAATTAATTAACAATTAAATAAATTAATATTTAAGATTAAGATAATTAACTATAGCTTACTTTTATGGATTCATTTTCAGTCTAAATCTTTTAGCATTAGTTAGAAAAAACTTAATAATTCTTCCTTCATTTTCTTCATAGTAACTTTCAATTCTTCTATCCTAGTTTCAATTTTATTTTAAGTTCTTCATTCTTTAGCAATCCCGACCTCTTCGCCGACTCACGATTCGATTGTCTTCTATTCTTCAGCAAATCGGATTTTGTCCTCCAACGAACAAGCCTACACGACCGACACGATTTTCAATTCACCCTCCAAATTTGTTTCTATGATCGATCAAAAGAAGATAAACATTTAAAAATACTTATATAAGTCAAAACCCTTAGAAATTTGAAGTAAAAACCTATGTACTGTTAGGAATTTTCTTGTTTAAATCAATGTCATGAATTGCATCATAAGACGTGATCATTTTTCTTTGCATGAGGTTCTTATTAATACTCTAGATATTGAATCGAATTGAGGGATTAATAAGAAGAGAATGATGAATACTATGAAAAATGGAAAGTGTGTTTAAATAAGGGAGGTATTCATAATTCTAGTTTTAAAATGATTCCAACTATTTATTATTAAATTATGTAAAAATAACAAACTCCACATTTTACAAATATTGTTTTATATCAAACTATTATCCTAAATTTAAAATCCTAACATAACTGTGCGTGTTAAAATAATAATAATATAATTATTAGGTAAATAAATGAATATGAAAGTAGGTTGGTATTAATAGGTTGTTTATTAGTTATGTTTTAACCTGTACAGTATCTTGGTTTTAATATGATAGAAAATGGGTTTACGAACCGACACGATTCAACACGATATTAATACAGAACGACACAATACGATATTACTAAACAACAGGATAAGGTATTATCTCATTCGAGTCGTGAGTTTGACACGACACAAGCACGAAACAACACGATCACGACACGATATGAATTTATACGATCGTAACACGGTCACGAGTCGACACGGACACAACACGAGTATAGACACGACACGAGCATGAATATACACACAAAACGACATAAACACAATTAGTCAAATGACATAAACTACTCAACTTTACATTCACATTTTCTCTAAATGTATTTACATTCTCATTCAATTAATAAATTATTTAATATTATAAATTATTAACTAATTTTATTTAGATAATTATATAGGTTTTAAGATAATCCTCAGGAAACATGCTTGTGTACAAGATGCAACATTTGAGATGATTTGGCAAGTCATTGTAACTAAGTAAGCATATCCTCTCTTGACTCTTAAGTGCCGAGATGATTCTCGTTTTGGGAGATAAGTTTTCTAGAATTTGCTGCCATTCCAGAACATGTTTCTCCTTTCTAGCTAGCAAACCCCCAAGGGCTACAATTGCGAGAGGCAGTTCTCCGCACTTTTTCATCAGGCTCCACGAGATATCGTGCATCTTCAGGACAAACACCTTTGTATTCATCACCTCGAAAAACCTTCATGCAGAAAAGGTTCCAAGACTCTTTGATATATAAATAATTGAGATTGAACATGCGATTAGTGGTTTCAGTTAACGAGGCTATGTCTCCGTTGCGTGTAGTGAAGATGGTCCTACTCCCACATGAGCAATATCAAACACAATAATGTACCTCTTTTGTTGCAGATAATTCTTTAATTTATCGATCAATTGAATAATATTCATTTTGCCCACATCTTCGTGGGTTGGACACAAGCATGAGACAACACAATCATGACATGATTATGAATTTATACGATCGTAACACGATCACGAGTCGACACGGATACGACACGGGTATACACACGACATGAGCACGAGTATACACACGAAACGACATAAACACAATTAGTCACGTGACCTAAGCTACTCAACTTTACATTAACATTTTCTCTAAATCTATTTACATTCTCATTCAATTAATAAATTATTTAATTTTATAAATTATTAACTAATTTTATTTGGATAATTATTTGTAAGTTTTAAGATAATCCTCAGAAAACATGCTTGTGTACAAGATGCAACATTTGAGATGATTTCGCAAGTCATTGTAACTGAGTTAACATATCCTCTCTTGATTCTTAAGTGTCGAGATGATTCTCGTTTCGGGAGATAAGCTTTCCAGAATTTTCTACTATTCCAGAACATGTTTCTCCTTTCTAGCCAGCAAACCTCCAAGGGCTACAATTGCGAGAGGAAGTTCTTCGCACTTTTTCATCAGGCTCCATGAGATATCATGCATCTCACCTTTAAAGCCTTCATGCATAAAAGGTTCCAAGACTCTTTGATAGACAAAGGATTGAGATTGAATATGCGATTAGTGGTTTTAATTAACGAGGTTATGTCTCCATTACGTGTAGTGAAGATGATCCTACTCCCACATGAGCAGCAAGGAACGCCTCACGCTCTAAATATCATCAAACACAATAATGTACCTCTTTTATTGCAGATAAATCTTCAATGTATCGATCAACTGAATAATATTAATTTTGTCCACTTCTACGTGGGTTGAACACGACACTAACACGAGACGACACATTCACCACACGATTATGAATTTATACGATCATAACACGGTCACGAGTTGACACCGAAACAACACGAGTATACACACAAACGACATAAACAAATAAGTCACATGACCTAAGCTTTCAGCTTTACATTAATATTTTCTCTTAATCTATTTACATTCTCGTTCAATTAATAAATTATATAATTTTATAAATTATCAACTATTTTTATTTGGATAATTATTTTTAAGTTTTAAAACACATTTTAAATAATTGACATTCAAATTATTATTTATGAAACTATATGTTAAAATTTATATCTACACATCTTACATATTTAATATATTAATTAATTTTTAATAACATATTTCACACATTTAACTTATTAAATTAATTTAAGTTTTCTAAATTAAAATAAATTAATTAATAATCATATTTTATAATTTTACTAACAATATAATTTAATATATATATATAATCAACATGAGTGTGTCAAGACACGACATGACACATATGAAAACGGGCATCGATACAACACGATTAGGTTGAAACTCTAGTCGGAATAACACAAAACACGAATTTAAATATGAGTTACAACGACACGAATAAACTCGTGAACACGGATTAACACGACACGAAAGAGCCCGTGGATCATAATATTTTGAGTGAGTCAAAACACGACAAGACACGTATAAAATTGAGACACGACACAACACGACACGATTGAAAGTCTAATACAACTTGTCCGAGTCGAATACGACCGTTTATGCACTATACCCAACTCTAAACTTTTTCATGTCTCTAACTTGTGCCCGTTGTCCTATTCATCTATTGATGCCTCAATCTTAATGAAAGAATTTATGTATTTCAAATCATTCATCAAACTACTCACTCTTAAGCGAACACCCCATTGATAGAGTTTCATTTGCAGAAAAGGTAACCAAATTTTCCCGCAATTTCATCTCCGCTTCAACTGTTATCGTTTCCATATACTTCATGTTGTTGTATTCACGGTAAGAATGCAAAGAATTTATTGTTTTTTTTTAATGCAAGTTGTCAAAAGTCATGTGTAATGTTCATTTAAATTTGTATTTTTGTATATTGATATTACAATTTAACTTCTAAATTCACCTATCATTATTTTAATTTTATAGTTGTTATTTTATATTATCTACAAATTAATCTCTAATATTAACTCTTTATAAAAGAAATTTTTAATTAAAATAATAACTAAATAATAATCAATTTCTTCAGTAATGATCGACTTTGATTGAGTTCGTTTTAGTTCTTATTAGAGGTAACAATTGAGAATCGAAGACTCTGGAAATTTATGGTTATTGAAAATATTTGGTTTTAGATGCAATGGAAAATTTATGAACTTTAGCTTGTTGGAGTTTGTTTTTAATTATTGGAGAATCAGAAAGGGTGAATAGAGATGGACTAATGTCAAAGAGTTTTGTTTATGAAAAAAATGAATTATTTAAATTAATTGAATAAAATATTTTAGAAGGCTCAAGTTTTGATCATATTTACCTTTTTAAATTAAAAAAAAATGAATAAAATATTTAAATTATTATATAATATAAAATATAAATATAAATTGTGGGGATGATTTTTCGACTAGATTTTGGGACGACATTTGTTGTAGTGTCAAAAGTCTAGTTACGACGTATAATGAGTTTGCTTTCATTGCTGTATGTAGAAATGACATAGTTAAGGACATGTTTGATCATCGGTACTTTAGTATTTTCGCTAGCCGAATTACATATAAAATGAGATTAAATATTATGGAGACTTCGTCCCATATTAGAGTTTTACTTTTGATATAACGCAAACAAGTGTCATCGTCGGAACAAGACATTATGTGTTGGCAAAATATTGATAGTTTTCATGTGAGACATTGCTACAAGTTGTTCGCTAAGATTATTCCATATCATTTTTATTGAGAAAAATTTTGGGAGTCAAATATTACATGCAAGATCTCGTTCTTTGAATGGAGCGTTATTCATGGTGGAATTATAACAGATGATATTTGCATGAAAAAATGTTGTGTTATGGTTAGTTGTATGTGTCAAAAAGATGTTGAATCGGCAACTCACTTACTTTTGTAGTGTCGATGGGTGACTAGTATTTGGAGTCTTTTATGGAGTATTATTAAGATTAATTGGGTGATGTCCGAGTCTTTAGGTAGTTGCTAGAAAGTTTGTATTGATACGACTGATATGACAGACCTACATATTTGGATTACTATCCCAATTATTCTTTGGTGGACTATCTGGATGGAGAGAAATCGTCGAACTTTCAATGATAGTAGACGACCGATATGTATTATTTATACTACTATTATTATGATGTTTTCTGAGATTCGAGAATTTACGGGCTCGATAATTTATTTAAAAAAAATTATTATTTATTTGTTATTTTCATTTCATGCTATATTTTTTCGTTGGGTTTAAACGATTTTTTTTATATATATACATTAAAATTTTCCAAATATATGCATGATTCAAGCTACCCGTCGAAACTTCAAGCATCTTCAGGACATTCTCTGGTTGTTTGGAGCTTATTCTGGATTACGGGTTAACCTCAGTAAGTCTGAGATTTTTTTCTCAAACTCAGTCTCCAACCGTAGGAAAATGGTTCTTGCGAGTATCTTGTGCTTCGAAGTGGGGTCTTTTCCTTCAACTTATCTTGGGATGCCTTTAGGTGCTAAAGTCCTCTCCAAAGCTTCATGAGATTCGACAATTGCAAAAATGGAAAGAAAGTTACCAATCTGGAAGAGCAAGATGATTTCAAAAGGTGGACGTCTTACTCTCATCAAAAGTGCTCTAGCATCTATGCCCACATACACGATGTCCTTATTCCTTATGCCTAAAAGTGTGGTTGTGAAGATTGAAAGAATTATTTGTAAATTTCTTTGGGGATCCTCTGAGTCATCCTTCTGTCATTTGGTTAGGTGGGATAAAGTGAAGAAGTTTAAAGATCAAGGGGGTTTGGTTATACGGGACTTGATTTCGTTTAACAAAGCCCTTTTATCAAAATGGTGTAGCAGATATTCCTCAGAGCTTACCTCTTTGTGGGCTACTATGATCAAGTGCAAGTATGGGAATGATTGGTCTGGTTGGTTCACCAAACCTATTAACTGTGTAGTGGGATGCGGTATTTGGAGTGGCATCTCGGTGATATGGAAGACTTTTCGTGAACAATGCAGATTTTTGGTAGGCGATGGCTCTTCAATTAGTTTTTGGGATGACATTTGGTGTAGTGCTAAAAGCCCCTACTCTTTGTTTCCAACTCTTGCCTCAATCGCGATTTATAGAGATGCTACAGTTAATGACATGTTTGATATGAGCTCTAATGGTTTTTCTATGAGAATCAGGTATAGGAGAAGACTTAATGCTGATGAGTTAGCTTTACATGATAAACTGTTGAACTTGGTGGGGCGCAAAGAGGTGATTCCATCTTCGCATGATATTATGCGTTGGCAAGATATTGATATATTTAAGGTTAGTTATTGCTACTCCTTAATTGTTGAGAATGTACCTTACAATTTTATTTGGGAGAAGTTATGGGAGTCTAAACTCCCATTGAAGATCTCTTTCTTTGGATGGAGTGTCATGTAGGGAGGGATTTTAACGGATGATAGATGCATGAAAAAAGGGTATATTATGGCAAGTCGTTGTCGAATGTGTCATAAAGAGGTGGAGTCAGCGCCTCACTTTCTCTTACATTGTGATGGAGTGCTGGCGATTTGGAGTCTTTTATGGAATATGACTGGTATTCAGTGAGTTATGCCAAAATCTATTGTTAGTTGTTGGGAAGTTTGGGTAGAGACAGTGAGTTCGGTTGGGCTGACTCGTTGGACCACTATCTCACTTATCTTTTGGTGGACCATTTGGCTTGAAAGGAACCGGAGAACGTTTAGTAACTGTAGCAGACCAATGCGTCTAATTCATAATTCTATTATTATGACAATCGGGAAGGTTTTTTTGGGAAAACCAGTTGATGCGGTCGGAGAACTCATTGATCTTATTGAAAATCTCCGTGCTCGTTAAAGTTTGTTCTTTTGTCATACCTTTTGGTCATTTGTGAACATATTTATGTCACCCTGTTTGTTTGTTTTTATTTTTATTTTTTATCTTTCTTTTCTTGTTATATTATTTTCGTTGTGCTTAAACTACTCTCATTTATCTAATTTACATTAACCTTTTTAAAAAAAATAATAATAATTTCCAAATATATATATATATTATTTCAGTTAATTTTAATATTATAAAATATTTAAATAATTTGATCCAGACAAACGTACGCTTTCATTAAAAATACAATAAATGTTAGGATTTTTCTTGATAATTTATTTTATTAATTATGTTTAGACTATTTAAGATTTGTTGATTTGTCACACTTTTTGAAATATATTTTTGAAATTAAAAAATTATTTTTCTTCAATCAATAATAAACATTTAGAAAATCAACATATATTATTTAGAAAATAATATTTTAAAGCAATTATTTGATGATCTGGAGTTATTAAAAAGAAATAGAAAAATAAATTATTTGTGTCAAATTATTAAAATATTTCTTAGTATAAATGTATACAAATATTTAAAAAAAAATAAGAGTATTAGGCTATATGATTCTTTTTATAACCACATTAATTTAGTTATTAATTTAACCACATTAATATTTTAGTTATTAATTTAATTGATTTTTTTGTAACCACATTAATGATTTAAACATTAAAAACGTCAATTAGGCTATATGATTTCTTTAGCAAGTTTGGAGTTAATATAATATTTCAAAATGTTTAAAGGTCTATTTTATATTTACATACAATTTCAAGGGGTTATCTGATCTTTTATGGAGTTGTTATATGACCGTTGAAAATTCAAATTATTGTCTTTAACACACCTTATTAAAGAAAATCTCCCAAGATATTCTTCTGCTCAATCCATAAATAAGGAATAAAGAAAGATATTTTCAAGGATTATTTGAAAAACATCAAGATTAAAAGACCCTTCTTTGTTCTCTCTTTACATATAACCTGAAATTCTCAGTTTGTTCTACAGATTTTAGCAATGACAAAGACAAGAACTGATCGGAAACCACCACTTCCAAGATCTCCGATTCATGTCCGATCAGGGCGAGTTCTTAGACCCAGTATTTTCATCAACACTGCACAATCTCAACAGGGTATGCTTAATTTCAATTTAATTTCATTTCTTAAAATGATCTATTTCTTGTTTCAGTCTTTCAGAGAATGTTGTTGAATTGTTGATTTGTTCTTTAATAGGTTCTTTAATGAAAACCATACCAATGGAATTACAGATCTTACCAGATGACAAAATCTGGTGTGGAATTCGGGAAATGGCTAAGATTTCGGAGAATGGCGAAAATGGGGTTAATTTGTTTAAAAGGGGAAGGTTTTATGATGAGTATGCTGTTAGAAGGAATGAGAGGTTGAAGATGAAGCAAATTAGTGAAGTTAATGAGGAGAAAATTGAGGTTGTTGATAAAGAAGTGGATTTGGGATTTGAGAAAAAGAGGGATTTGAAGAAATTTAATGATTCGAAAAGTTTGATTTCAAGAACTCCATTGATTGAGAGGAAAGAGAATATAAATCAGAATTCGAATTCTAGGTATATGTTGAGAAGTATGACGAAGGAGATGAAGAAACCGGCCTCGTCTTTGCCGCCGTTGGGTTCGACTAGCTCGGTCGGAGGAGAAAGGAAGACCGTCGGCCGCCGTGGCCGGAAAATTTGATAATTTCTTTTAAATTTTGAGTTATAGTTTGAAAATGGGAATACTTATTTGGAAACTTATAAAATGAAAATAAAAATGATTTTAATTTTTAACTGATTTTATTTTGTTTGATATATTTTAGGTATGTTTAAGAAAAATTAAGTATTTTGTTATATAAACAAAATAAGGTGGTATAAGCACAAGTAAGGTTTTATGGGATATAAAATATAAGAAAAAAATTATTTGAAAAAAATAATGTTTGATAGGTTAAATAATCAAATTATTTTATTTTTGATTAATAATTTAAAAGGATTTGATTAGTTAATGATAATTAAATTTTAATTATTTTATTGATTTATGATGTTAAAATATTAATAAAAATTAGTTAATAGATTATTTGAAATACATTTAGTTCAATTAAAATAAATAGAATTACATGTAAGAATTTAAAATTTGAATCCAAACAAGAGATGGATAAAGCCACGTCCGAACAATAATTTAATTGAATAGGAAAATATGAGTTAATTGATCCTTATTATTATGAACAATTTGTAACAGTTAGTTATATAAATATTAGTAGTAACAAATTAAAAAAAAATATGAAACAAAATAGTTATAAAATTGATCTTCTCCGTTGATTTCATAAACAATATCTTCTTCAATTCAATAATGATCAGATATTAAATTCTTGCTTATACAGAGCAAAAGATCTTGAGTCAAACAACATTGTCATTCCTTTGACTAATCTCAAAATCAACCAAAACAACTGCACAATATGAAAATGGCATATCGTTTCCGTCGTCAAAGGATTCGGTCTGTACAAACACATTCAAGAAAATAAATATCTGTAACGATGAGTGATGAAGTAAAGTAAGTGAAACGGTGTCGAAAAAATCTCTACAAACATATTTTTGCGTTGTTTATTAACCCTCAATAGAGCATCCCCATCCTTGTACCCATACATAGGTACAAATATGTGCCACATCAGCAGCCACATCACAAATAAATTATACCTCTCAATTTATACCTCTATTTCCCAACCATCTCAAGTACAATTGTGGTCCCACCATCCACATCATCTAATTCATACAATATTTTTTAATTCAATAATTCAAGTAATATTGTTTTATTTTTTATTATATTAATTTGTTTAAATTAATAAAACTAATATTTATAAATTATATTAAAAAATTAAAAAAAATCAATAATTTTTAAAAATAATTTAGGAAATTATCATCACAATAATTTTGAAAAAAATAGACTACTAAATCATATGTATAAAAAAAATAATATAGCGGTCATATTTTTAAAAAACGGTCCTATTTTAAAAAACAGTCAATTTTTTAAATAAAAAATTAAATAAAACGGTTTATTTTTTAAAATTTTTAAATGTTTATTTTTTTTCATAAAAAAGTGGGGTGGGGACCACTTTTTTTTTTGACTTTTTCTCATTTGTACCCAGTAGCAAAACTTTACTACTCAATTTTCTCTCTCCTAATTTGTACCCATCTCCCCATTAGTGTACCAGGTACAAATTTTGTCCACATCAGATTTGTACCTACCGATGGGGATGCTCCCTATTGAGGGTTATTGAGGGTTAGTAAACAACGCAAAAATATGTTATGTCAAGTGATAACTGATCATTTACATATGTAGTAAAAAAAGTGAGAAATTCGTAAAAATAATGGGAGGATACATGTAAGAGAGTCGGCTGTTTTATTCGAGAACTTTTTATTAAAAGAATAAAAAATAAGTCTAGATCTGGTAACTTATAAATGAAGGCAAATATGAACTCAAGATTGTATCACCAACACAATCCATATGAATAATAAACTAAATTAAATTCAAAACATGCAAATCTATTAATTTGTATGAAACTATCAATTATGTCTCATTTTTATAATACCAATCATAAAAAAAAATGTGATATCTATGTATTGTATTTTATAATTTTACTAAATTACAGGATGATAATAATAAAGAAGGGAAGCAAATGCCACGTGTAAACGAGTGTATATTTAAAGCAAGTGCAGATGTTGGCAGATAGAGGAGAAAAGAAAGAAAACTTATCATAATCACAACTGAACCGACTCTTGAATTCGTTCGGAAAATCTCAATTCATCGTCTCTTCCACTTTCGATCTTCATCTGCAATGGATCCTTACAAGGTAAGTCCCTTGCATGCGTTTAATTACTCTATTCACGATCTCTTCATTCATGCAATTATTGTTTCATTCGATTTTTTAACTCCTTAATCTCAACTTCTCGAGTATAACGATCGTTTTTCTTACTTTGTAATTCTGCACTTTTCCGTTTTGTTGTTTATCGATCTATACAATTGATTCGTATTTGCATATCACCTCGGTCCTCTGTGTAATTTCACTTCTGACAGCTTCACCTGGATTTTTGAGAAGTTAAGAACAGTATTACGCATTTACGCCTTCCATTTTTCTGCTGTTTTCGTCCTCCTCCTGCGTAGTAGCTAGCTGCATTGTTTGGATCGTTATTACTTCTCTTGCATGTGCTTAATTAGTCTATTGAGGATCTCTTCATTCGAATTTTTAAGTCCTTAATCTCGAGGATGACGATCGTTTCTTACTTTTCGTTTTGTTGTTTATCGATCTATACAATTGATTCATATTTGCATATCATTTGTGTAATTTCATTCTGAGAGCTTCACCTGGATTTTTGAGAAGTTTTGGTTGTTTTATTTTGATAAGAACAGTATTACGCCTTCCATTTTTCTGCTGTTTTCGTCCTCCAGCGTAGTAGCTAGCTAATTTGCTTGGATCCTTACAAGGTACTTCCCTTGCATGTGTTTAATTAGTCTATTGAGGATCTCATCATTCGAATTTTTAAGTCCTTAATCTCGAGGATGACTATCGTTTTTCTTACATTGTAATTATGTACTTTTCGTTTTGTTGTTTATCAATCTATACAATTGATTCACATTTGCATATCACCTCTGTAAATTCGCTTCACCTGGATTTGAGAAGTTTTGGTTGCTTTATTTTGATAAGAACAGTATTACGCGTTCCATTTTTCAGCTGTTTTCGATCTCCTCCAGCGTAGTAGCTAGCTACATTGTTTGGATTTCATGTGAAATTTCAGGACAGTTTCTGTTTTGTATTTTCTTCATGAACTATATGTGTTGGTTGTTATGTGATGCAGCACGCTCCATCAAGCGCATTTAACTCTCCTTTCTGGACCACAAATTCGGGAGCTCCTGTGTATAACAACAACTCTTCATTGACCATAGGAACAAGAGGTATTCTTCTTGTTCATGTAATTCATTGAATTCCAGTGTTAATTCTGAGCAGAAAAGCCATTGAACAGAAAGAATGTTGAAGATTTATTTGGTTCCTCAACACATGCATCAAAATCTAAGCTCATGAAGTTTAATTTCTTACTTCAATTTCTTGTAAATCATGTTTGGTAATGATTGATTCTTCACGAGTTCTTACAATGTAAGAACACAAAGTTGACTGATAGAATTAGAGCATCATATATAAATTTTCTGTAACATCAAACTACATTGCCTGGCAGGTCCTATCCTCCTTGAAGATTATCATTTGGTGGAGAAACTTGCCAATTTTGACAGAGAAAGAATCCCAGAACGTGTAGTTCATGCCAGGGGAGTTAGTGCCAAGGGTTTTTTCGAAGTTACACATGACATTTCTCACCTCACTTGTGCTGATTTTCTTCGGTCCACTGGGGTTCAGACTCCAGTTATAGCTCGATTCTCCACTGTTATCCACGAGCGTGGTAGCCCTGAAACCCTTAGAGACCCTAGAGGTTTTGCTGTTAAATTTTACACCAGAGAGGTAATAACTAATAACTAATAAGCATTTCTTGTTAATTGTGTAAATTCTACATGAAAACTGAAATATTACTTGTAATGAATCAGGGTAACTTTGATCTAGTGGGAAACAATTTCCCTGTTTTCTTTATCCGTGATGGTATGAAGTTTCCTGATATGGTCCATGCTCTGAAACCAAACCCAAAATCTCATATCCAAGAGAACTGGAGAATTCTAGACTTCTTCTCCCATCATCCTGAAAGCTTAAACATGTTCACTTTCCTCTTTGATGATTTGGGTGTTCCTCAAGATTACAGACATATGGAAGGTTCAGGTGTTAACACCTACACTTTGATCAACAAATCAGGAAGGGTTAACTATGTGAAGTTCCATTGGAAACCTACATGTGGTGTAAAATGTTTATTGGAAAATGAAGCAGTTAAAGTTGGAGGAACCAATCACAGTCATGCCACACAGGATTTATATGACTCAATATCAGCTGGTAATTATCCAGAATGGAAGCTTTTCATCCAAACAATGGTTACTGCTGATGAAGATAAATTCGACTTCGACCCACTAGATGTGACCAAGATTTGGCCAGAAGATATTTTGCCTTTACAACAAGTGGGGAGATTAGTGTTGAATAGGAATGTGGATAATTTCTTTGCTGAGAATGAACAACTTGCTTTCTGCCCTGCTTTAGTTGTACCTGGTGTGTCTTATTCGGAAGATAAACTATTGCAAACTCGATTATTCTCTTATGCTGATACTCAAAGGTATCGGCTTGGACCAAACTATCTTCAGTTACCTGTGAATTCTCCGAAATGCGAACATCATAACAATCACCATGACGGTTTCATGAATTTCATGCAGAGAAATGAGGAGGTAATGTTGTTTTTATAATTGAAGTTTCTTCTGAATTTTTTGTATCAATTATTGAATGTTATAAATGTTCTTCAGGTTAATTATTTTCCTTCAAGGTTTGATATTGTAAGTCATGCTGAGAAGTATCCAATTCCTTCTGATGTCTTGAATGGAAGCCGTGAAAAGGTTTGATTTCTTTACCTGGTTTTTGAGTTAAAGATTTTTCAAATGTTTTATATATAAATTAAAAAAACACACAATCTTAGTTGAACTATTGTTTAGCATATACAAAGGAAAGTTTTTTTTAAAGAATTATGCCCCTCTACTCTCAAGAAATTTATATATACCTTTTCTAATATACATGTTTTGATTTCAATTTTTTTTCTTTAAAAAAAATCAAACTTAAAGGCATATTTTGGCAGTTTCTTTTAAAAGAAATATAAAATGACTTTTATATCACTCTATTTTTTTTAAGGTTTTAAAAATAATATAAATTGCTTTTGATAATTTAATTGGGCCTTATTTGATATGGGTTTATTTGAAACAAATAATCTTATTAATATTTTCATATATATACTATTTCAAGTGCACCAAAGTCTTAGGTTCAATTTTCAGTTAGCTGCCTAATGTGTATATATATATATATATATATTAAATACATATTCTTTTGGTAAATAATTTGAACAATGTAACTTGAGAGATGCTATTAATTGGATAATTTCAAATAATCCACATCAATTAATTAATGTGAGATATAGTTATGGCCTAATTAAATGTTGAATTATTGATCCTAGAATATCCTTATTCCAAACCTTTCTTCATAGGTAATAATTCATTTAATTTGCATGATTTGAATAAAAAATATTTAATTGGTATGATTTGAATGAAAAATAAATTGACGGATAAGACATTGATTGGATTTAGTCCAAATGTTCCAAGACTAGAGAATCTTAGATATGCTGTATTAAAATATATATCTTGTTGACAAAAGTGGTTATATTGAATACATAAATTATTAATATGAAAAAGTCATTGGCATTTAATAATTTTAAATTTGTATAAGGGTTGAAATTCTCGTCATATATGTGTATTATGTGTGCAGGCCATTATTGATAGAGAGAACAACTTCAAGCAGCCTGGAGAGAGATACCGTTCTTGGGCACCAGATAGGTTTCCCTCTTTTCTAAAGATTAATAAAAAAAATTATATTTGTCTATATTCTATTCTCTTTAAAAAAAATCAAATTGGTAATATATATTATGGTTTTTTTTGAAAATTTAAAATCCAAACTTACTTAATCCCATGATCCTAATATATGTTTTTTTATTTGAATTAAATCAATACATTTGTGGTTCGTCGATATAATTTTATTTTTCTTTTGATAGACAAGAAAGGTTTATTCGAAGATGGGTGGAAGCACTCGGTGACCCACGTTGCACACACGAGATACGCAGCATTTGGATATCATACTGGTCTCAGGTCTATTCAATTTATTTATTTATTTTGGTCTATATAAGAAATGAAGATGTTTTTTTCTAAAAATAAAAAGACACCAATATCAAAAGAAGCTGTAAGACTAATTATTTGTTTATTTTGATGAGATGTGCAGGCTGATAAATCTCTGGGACAGAAGCTAGCTTCTCACATAAATGTAAGGCCAAGCATTTGAACTACTTTATTATTATAATAAGTGGTTTTTAGTTACAAAATGCAGAGCAGAGAATAATAGAATGAAGAAACATGGATTATAATAATGTAATAATAATCAATAAAAACAAACCAAACTCCATCTACTGTTTAATTTATATGTTTTTATTTTAATAAACTATTGTTTTCTTCAATTAAAATTTGTTATTTAACTACTGAATCATACAGTTAATGAATCCAACAACAAATTTACACTCTGAAATTTGAAAATAAAGTCATCAAATTAAAAATCAACAATAATCTACTGCCAATAATCTGATTCATTCCAAAACGTTCTAGGACTTTGGAATGTAGCTGAATTGAACAGTTCAATTATTTAGGTATCCTTTTCACAAAATAAATTTGAATTTTCTTAGGTTGACTTATCATTTTTTTTTAACTAATTTGATAAGTTGGTAAATAAAATGATATTTATATAAGTTTGGAATATATATATATATATATATATATATATATTCATTTTTAACTCTCTCACAAAAGTTCTAAAACAAGTTGAGAAAACATTCTTCTTGGGTCTTTATGACTTTTTTTTTAAGCATCCGGATGAGGGCTCAAAATGATCAATTTTTTTTATCTCGAAGTTTATAGTGATTTGAATAATTTTCTAAATTTTCGGTGGTGGTGGTGGATCGTTTGTTGTTTGTTGCTCATATTTTTTGATTGTGTTGGTGGTGTTTTTTTTAGTCTATGTCTGTCCCTTTTTAGCAACAAAAACTTAATATGGAGTTGTTTTTCATTTTTTCAATAAGGAGATTTTTCAGTTGGAGGCCCCTTTTTACAACTATTCTTCTCACTTTTTTTTATCATATATGTCAGTTATCATTTGGCATGACATTTTTCACGTTGTTTACCAACCTTCGATTAAGAACAAAATTTAATGTGTAGAGATTCTTTTAACACTGTTTGATTGGTTTGTTTGATTTATTCTACTTAATCACTCATCATTACAAATATTAGGAAGATCACGTGCAATGCACACGAATAAAAATATAAATAAAATAAATTTAATAAAAATAATAATAATATGTATTCAATGTTTAAATTTTTAATAAATTACGAATAATATATTAAAATAAAAAATATAACGCTTTCATTTCACGTTTTATTCACTTCAGTAAAACAATTTATCTATCACATATCTCATTACATATTTTTCCGAATGAATCTCTCATCTCGTGACCTTACACTTTCACTTTGGTTAATCAAATATTTGATTCATATTTTTTAATATTTAATATCGTGACTAAATACTTTGGTCAATCAAATATTTGACCCGACAATCCGGACACTTTATAAATTAAGCATATATATATATTAGTTAAAAAGTTGAACTTATATTATTAAAAATGTCTCGCATTTATTTAATTTTGTGTTGAATTTAATATATAAAGTGTTATTAGCCTAGTTGGTTAAAAGATTCTACTTGTTTTTGTTAGATTGTGAGTTTGAAACATACATATAATATTTTTAATTTTATTTTTAACCGTTTTAAATTTATGGACGGGTCAACCCAAAATCCGACTCAACTATTTATTTAATCTAACGTATATATTCAAATTATTCGAATACTTTAAAAATTAAAACATCATTTTATGTATAGATAAATTTGGAGTTCTTGAATTCTATTTTTATTGTTAAAATAAATTTTATTTAACTGCTTTAATTTTGTTGATATTATTCTATAATTTAATATTCATGTGATTATTTGTGTAGTTAAAAAAAACATATGCATGAGTTGATTAAATATCTCAAGAGTTTGACTTTTTTTTTTATAAAACCGTCAGAGAGTTTATTGGAAATAAATTTTGGTCCCAAAAAAAAATGCTGCCTAAGCATTTATAATATATGATGATACAGACTTTAACATAAAAATTATCGTAATTAGACCTTAGTTGAGAGTCATTGTGTTTTAAATAAATAAAATTGACAATGTATTGATATAAAACCTTAAATTAAAATTATAAATTATCATAGAGAAATGATATTCTCAACGACAAGATAGCGAAAGCAAGGCCACGAATCCTACGTGGCCTTGCCAGCTAGGAGAGAGAAAAAAAATTAAAAAAAAATTAAATTTTCTATTTCCCCCAAAACCAAAAATCCTATTATTTCTATATTTCTATTTCCCCCCAAAACTCAAATCTTATTCTTTCTCTCTCTTTTGTTTCATTCTCTCTCTTTCTCTTTTGTTTCATTTTTCCTAAACCCACCGGCGATTCTCTTCTTTCATTTTCACCGACTTCTCTTCCGATCGATCGAAATGGTAAGACTTCTTCTGTTAATGAAACGTTTTATTTTTTCCCAAAACCAAAACCCCCACGACAATCTCTCTCTTTATTTTTCGTTTCCATTTCCCAAAACCCAACCCACTGTCGATCTTACTGAAACGTTTCATCGACTTCTTATCTTTCGATCGATTGAAATATAAAGACTTTTTTCTTTCTTTCGTTTATCTTCCGTTCGAAATGATTGTCATATCAATATTTATGTTTAACGTTTATGGTTTAGCTGCTGAATCGATTTAGATTAGAGTTCTAAAAGATCTGGATCTTCATACATGACCTACAAATCAAATTAACATTACAATAAGATTATTGAGAAGAAAAGCTGGTTTCGGGACCAGAAAAGCTAGTTTCGGGACCAGAAAAGCTGGTTTCGGGACAAAAAAACTGGTTTCGGGACCCGAAATGAGTAGTTTCGGGACCCGAAACAGCAAAAAAAAAAAAAATTTTTTTTTTTTTTTTTTTGGAAATGAGTGGTTTCGGGACCCGAAATGAGTGGTTTCGGGACCAGAAATGAGTGGTTTCGGGACCAGAAATGAGTGATTTCGGGACACTTTTTTTTAATTTTTTTTAATCTGAAACATTATAATGAATCTTAAAAAATCAAAAATAATTAAAGATAATGTTATTATACTAGAAATTTACATAATTAAACATTTATTTACAATGTTACAATCTGTCATTTATATCACATTTAAAATACAACCTACAATTTGAGAGATCTCAAATAATCTCATTTTTCATTAACTTGATCAATAAGAAGATTTGGATCTTCATACATGACCTACAAATCAAATTAACATTACAATAAGATTATTGGTTTATAAAAAAATAAAATAGCAATAAAAGATCGTATAGAAACCATTTCGAAGTTTGAAATCACCCTAAAATGGTGATTTCGGGACCAAAAATGCTGGTTTCGGGACCAAAAAAACTGGTTTCGAGACCCGAAACGGAAAAAAAAAAAAAAAAATTTTTTTTTGGAAATTAGTGGTTTTGGGACCCGAAATGAGTGGTTTCGGGACCCGAAATGAGTGGTTTCGGGACCAGAAATGAGTGATTTCGGGACACTTTTTTTTAATTTTTTTTAATTTGAAACATTATAATGAATCTTAGAAAATCAAAAATAATTGAAGATAATGTTATTATACTATAAATTTACATAATTAAACATTTATTTATAATGTTACAATCTGTCATTTATATCACATTTAAAATACAACCTACAATTTGAGAGATCTCAAATAATCTCATTTCTTCATTAACTTGATCAATAAGAAGATTTGGATCTTCATACATGACCTACAAATCAAATTAACATTACAATAAGATTATTGGTTTATACAAAAATAAAATAGCCATAAAAGATCGTATAGAAACCATTTCGGAGTTTGAAATCACCCTAAAATGGTGATTTCGGGACAAAAAATGCTAGTTTCGGGACCAGAAAAGCTGGTTTCGGGACCCGAAATGAGTAGTTTCGGGACCCGAAACGGCAAAAAAAAAAAAATTTTTTTTTTTTTTTTTTTTTGGAAATTATTGGTTTCGGGACCCGAAATGAGTGGTTTCGGGACCCGAAATGAGTGGTTTCGGGACCCGAAATGAGTGGTTTCGGGACCCGAAATGAGTGGTTTCGGGACCAGAAATGAGTGATTTCGGGACCAGAAATGGTTTTTCTTACAACCTAATTGAAATTAGTTCTGCAACTAAACCCATAACAACAGCCAAACATTATATAATCATACTTTCGGGTCCCGAAATCACATTTTTGGGACCCATAACAGCCAAACATTATACAATCATACTTTCGGGTCTCTAAACCATCCATTTCCGGACTCATAATGCAGCAAATACACAATAATCATAGTTTTCTATCGTTAAAATCATTAAAATCATTAAAATCCTTAACCCTAACCGCAAAAAGCTAAACGATCTTCAAATCTTTAAAATGATCTACGATTCTAAAAGAGAAAATGTTATTTACCTTGTCTTTTGAGATCTGGGAGATTTTGAAGTCTTGTATGGAGATATACCTGGACCACCAGCCTGAAAAGATAGTATGAAGTGAACACGAAGGCAGACAATAAAGTGAACATACACGAAAGAGTTCTCTTACCATTTTCGATCGAAAAAAAATGAAGAAAGTAGAAGAAGTCGGGGATGCCGGAGAGAAAAATCGCCAGAGAAGAAATCGGGGTTCGCCGAAAGTGATAAATGAAAATAAGAAAGAGAGGAAAGAAGAAAGAGAGGAAAGAAGAAAGAGGGGGAAACTGAAATATTTAATTTTTTTATTTTGTTTTTTTTTTTCTCTCTCTTAGCTGGCAAGGCCACATAGGATTCGTGGCCTTACTTTCGCTAACCCTTCGTTGGGTTTATCATACCTCATTATCATAATACATGCGTTATAATATTAAAATATGTTAATAAATTATTTTGATAGAAAAATAATTGTTAAAAGTCGTTTATAATTTTGTAAAATAAAAGATAAAATATATGATCAATTTTTATGTTATTTTTTTTTACTTACACATTCGTTAAACATACAGTTTTTTATAAACAAATTTGTGTTTTATTTAATAATATCCATATGACTTGTATATCCGTGTCAAATGTAATTATTTTGATTTTTTAAATTTATATGAGCATATTTATTTACAATATCAAAATTTTGAATTCAACACATATAAATATACTAGAACTATCTTTTTCTGTAAGTATAACAAATTATTTCCCCCCATGAGATGTGAATCATTATAATTATTATAAAAAAAAAATTGTTAAATTAATTTTATATTTATATGTATGAGTATACATTTTATAAGTAAACTTTTGAACTTAACTTGTTTGATTTGTATATTTATTGAACGATCATCACTCATTTAATTTATATAAAAATTAAATTCTACCATGTAAATCTTATTTAGAAAGACTTGTAACTAAAAAAATTGAATTTTAATATTTATCATGAATTATAAAAATTTTAATAATTAAATCAATTAAAATTTTGTTTATATTTTAAATTTGGTATCTATATATATCTAATAACGCTTAATTTAAAATGTTGGAGGTGTATTACACGCTCTTTCCATAATCATTCACAAATCAGGTAATTTCTCTTCCCTAATTTATTTATCTTAATTATTTTCTCTCTCCTAATATATATATATATATATATATATATATATATATATATATATATATATATATATATATATATATATATATATATATATATATATTTATATATATAAATTTCTTTCCTAATATATATATTTAAGTATTTTTTTCTCTCCTTACCATATAGATATTTATATTTTTTTTCACACTAATAATATAAAATATTTTTTTATCAATAATCTTTATATTAAAATATATAATATTATCTAATATATTTATTTTTATATTTAATAATAACAATATATATAATAATGCTTAATATATTAATATAGAGGTTTATATACAAACTCATATATATAATATTACTTTCTCTCTTACTCTATTTTTTCTTAATTAAATTATATTAATATTAATTCAAAATTTTCATTAAATATTAATTATATAACCTCTAACAAAACGTATAATAAAATATTAATTATAAAACCTCCGAGAATTCTAATTAATTTAGTATTAAATATTAATTATAAAACCTCTGTAATTAAACCAATTAAAATTTTCTTCTCCACCCAAATATTTTTTCTACTTATAAATAATCTTATATCAAAACAAGCTGATATTTTCTTCCTCCTCTCTCTTACTCTTGTTTTCTTTTACATTTTAACTCGGAATTCCCATGGATTGTTGAGCACGATTGGATCATCCGATTCTGGCCAATTACATTAGAAATTGCGTAAAGTTTTAGATAGCAACGATAAAGGTTGCATCTTTGAAAGGGAAGAAGGTTTGGCGATGGCGTCGACTGCGATTCTAGAGACGAGTGTAAGATTGGCTAAAGGAGTTGTGAAGGGTAGACAAATAGTTATCTGATGCAGATTCAGCCTTTGCCGGTCTAAAATTGTATGACATTGGTGGGTTGATGCGTTTTGAGTTGTATAGGACGGATTTTGAATGTAGTCGGCCGGTGAAGGTGGAGATGGTTTCTATTTACACGGCTAGAGTTTTCTTTCTCTGTGATTCTAGAGATGACCAAGGCTAGAGTCAATCTTCTGTGAATGGCTAGAAGATTATGGTATTATTTAATAATTTAATTCTCCAACTTATTATAGTTGATGATTTTGTGTTATCCTAAATAAATTTTATATAAGAATTTTTTTTTCTGTTTATTATTTTAGTTCTTTGTTTAATGGAAATATATATATATATATATATATATATATATATATAACTCAATATAATTACAAATTTTTTCATAAATAATAATTATATATATAATAATAATATATATATCTTCTCTCACCTAATATAATTAATAATTTTTTTTTTTGTTATTTTTCTCTTTCATACTCTATATTAATTATTTTCTCTCACATATTATATATATATTTTTCTCTCTTAATTTCTCTTTTACAAATATTTATAATAATAATCCCTAAATTTTTTTTTATAATAATTACTAATTTATCTCTCCTTCTATAATTACTAATTTTTTTCCTAATTAATATTTTTATTATTTTATCTCTCATATATATATATTATCTTTTTTTTATTAATTTTAAATAAACTTATTAATAATAAATATTTATTTATTTTTATATATAAATATTTATAATATACAAAATAGTACCATATAATATATATAAAAATCCATATAATATATATAATATCATCAATAAAAATTCACATCAAAGTATTACTTTCTCTCCTAATCTATTCTTTTTAATTAAATTATATTAATTTTAATTCAAATTTCTCATTAAATAAATTTACATTCAATATTAATTATAAAACTTCCAACAAAAACGTATAATAAAATATTAATATAAAACCTCCAACAACATAAATATATTATCTTTTTTTATTAATTTAAAATAAACTTATTAATAATAAATATTTATTTATTTTTATATATAATAAATATTTATTTATTTTTATATATAAATATTTATAATATACAAAATAGTACCATATAATATATATAAAAATCCATATAATATATATATATAATAACATCAATAAAAATTCACATCAAAGTATTACTTTCTCTCCTAATCTATTCTTCTTAATTAAATTATATTAATAATAATTCAAATTTCTCATTAAATAAATTTACATTCAATATTAATTATAAATTTCCAACAAAAACGTATAATAAAATATTAATATAAAACCTCCAATAATATAAATTCTCATTAATTTAGCATTAAATACTAATTATAAAATTTTACAATTAAACTAGACTTTCATTTTCTTCTCTACCATATAATATATATATATATATATATATATATATATATATATATATATATATATAATAATAATAATAACTTTTAATATGATTTATTAAACTAACAATAAAAATTCACATCAAGTATAATTTAAAGTTACTTTCTCTCCTATATATTTTTCTTAATTAAATTATATTAATATTAATTCAAATTTCTAATTAAATAAATTTACATTAAATATTAATTATAAAACCTTTAACAAAAACGTATAATAAAATATTAATTATAAAATCTACAACAATATGAATTCTCATTAATTTAGCATTAAATATTAATTATAAAACTTCTGCAATTAAACCAGACTTTTATTTTCTTCTCCACCCAAATAATTTTTCAACTTATAATTAATCATAAATAATCTTAGATCAACAAAATCCAATTTCAACAACCACGTCTACCTTTCTTTCTAAATAAAATAGTTGGTGGCTCATATTACTTGATTGAGATTGACCTTATATATCTTATAAAAACTTTGAGGATATAAACAGTAAACGATCCACCGAAGATTATGAGAATTATTCGGATAAAAAAATTTCGAAATAAAAAGCTTGATCCGACTAAATAAGATGTCACATCAAACAAAGTATAACATCAACTCAAATCTAAGTAATTTTAAAAAATATGACACCCAAGTGCTAAAAAAGTCATTGAAGGGTCAAGAAAAAATATTTTTTCAACCTCTCTGCAACTTTATTCTAAAGAGAAAAAAAAAGAAGTAACTTGAATGAATTATTTTACAATTGGTAATTATATAAGAACATTTTAATTTCCCGTACAACGTAGGGTATCCTACTAGTATTGAATATATTGTATTGAATATATTGTGATTCATTTATATCTATCACCCTAGTTGAACCATATATATATATATATTAAAGATTTTAAATAATTTTTAGCCTATTCTTTGAAATAATATTTTTTATTTGGCAAAGCATGTTTTTATTTAATTTTATATTTAAATAGATAACTATTATAACAAGATGGTGACCTTATAATTAAACCAATCCACATTTAAAAATATTTAATAAACCAAAAGAAAATCTGACAGTTATAAGGGTTGACATATTTTACAAAATAAAAATATCATTTATATTCATCATTAAATCCAAATCTTGGTATCGATGTTTTCAATATAAGACTGATATTAGATTAATATTTTAATGGATGACTCTTAATGTTAATGTGACAAGTAGCCTTAGCCAAAAAATATTATAATTAAATATCTTTATATAATTATTAATATTATTTTGTTTATTTTAAATATTTTAATATTTTATAGATAAATAGTAGATTCAATAATCAATATCTTATAATTAAAAGATTGCTTTAACTTTAAATTTAATATAATTATTTATTTATATAACGTTAAATTATTTTTTATATAAACTAGTGGAAAAGCAGTCTTCGGTAACGAAGATTAGGAACAACGCTATAACGCCCCTATAGATAATTTTTATTAGTAACGGTTATAATAAATCGTTACTGCTATTAAGATATCAGTAACGACTATATAAAATCGTTACTAATAAAAATTATTTGTAACGGGTATAAGAAAACACCAATATAAATACTAGTGTTTTTATTATTTTTTTTAGTTAAGGGTATCAGTAACAGTTCTATAAATAATCGTTACTGATAGTCCTTCACTTTAAATTTTATTTAAGGCGTATCAGTAACGTTCCCCTTCAAAATCGTTACTGATAGAGTATTGATAACGATTATTCTCAAAACCGTTACTGATATATGTTATGTCGTTTAATCTTCACAAAGGGTATTTGTAACGGTTATGAGAATAATCGTTACTGATAGGCTTTCACTTTAAATTTTACTAAAGGCGTATCAGTAACGATTTCCCTTTAAAACCGTTACTGATAGATTATTGGTAACGGTTATTCTCAAAACCGTTACTGATTTGTGTCCTGCCGTTTAATCTTCACAAGGGGTATCAGTAACGATTTTCTCAATAACCGTTACTAATAGTCTAATAAAACTCGAATGCGTCGTCCTCTTCTTTCTTTTTCATATTTTTTTCTTCGCTCTCCGCTGCCACTCCCGTTCCGCAATCAAGTCGCCGCCAAGGTTGAAATTCATCGTCGTCGTCACCAGCAAGAGTTGAAGTTGATCATCGTCGTCGCTTTGCCGCCCTGAACCAATCAAGTCGTCGCCGACAAGAGTTAAGGTATGATTTGCGGTTTACATTTTTCCTTGTTTCTTCTTTTAATTGATTGGTTCCTGATTTGTAGGTTTAAGATTTGGTTCTTCTTCTAATTGATTGGTTCCTGAATTTGATCATGCGCTCCGCTGTAGTTCGACGCCATGTAAGTTCTTCACTCCCCTAGCCTCTAATTCATTCAAATAATCTAATATATATATATATATATATATATATATATATTATATTTGTAATCTGATTCTTCAATCAAATTTGACTAGCAGATTATTGAAGAAATTTGGCTGACAGATTATTGTTTCTTCCATAAATTTGGCGGGCAGATTATTGTGTTTTTAATCAAATTCAGTTAAGCTTTATATCATCAGGTTAGTTTTCTTTGGATTATTGGATTATCCAAATTTTGACAAATAGATTATTGGATTATCCGAATTTTTATGTTAGATTAAGTTAGATTATTGGATTGTAGGTTAGATTAAATTAGGTTAGACATTTTAGATTATTGGATTGTATGTTAATTAAATTATGATAGATAATTGGATTGTAGGTTAAATATGTTAATTTATTGGATTATATGTTAATTAATTTATTTGAT
Source organism: Impatiens glandulifera (assembly GCF_907164915.1). Classification (NCBI taxonomy): domain Eukaryota; kingdom Viridiplantae; phylum Streptophyta; class Magnoliopsida; order Ericales; family Balsaminaceae; genus Impatiens; species Impatiens glandulifera. The sequence goes on from NC_061863.1 coordinate 4,324,316, forward strand.
TATATGTTAGATATGTTAGATTATTGGATTGTATGTTAGATAATTGGATTGTAGGTTAGATTATGTTAGATTATTTGTATGTTATATTATTAGATTAATAAGATATGTTGATCGTAAATTTTTGAATTGTGCGTTAAATTATTGGACTAGTTAGGTTTATGAATAATTTAGAAATAATATACTTTATTTAACATAGTAATATTTTGTCTAGTCCTAATAGAAGCCCCGGACAAAATATGAATGACTATACTTTGTAATGTTCTAAAATATATTGAGGGGTTGACAAATTCATAAAATTTACTGAAAGGTCTACGGGTAGATCATCGATTGCATGTCCTTGTGTAAGGTGTGCAAATCGAGTATATGAGAATAAGACCGTCGTTAGATCTCATCTGATTGTATTTGACGTAAAACAAAATTATGAATTTTAATATTTTCACAGTGAAGAGAGAAAATATAGGTATTCAAAACTTTTTTTATAACTTTATTTAATTATTTTGAACCAATTATTTTTTTTAAATTTATTATACCTTAATCATAAATAATACCTTAATAATCATAAATAATACCTTAATGATCAATAATAATGTAATATCATATTAGCAAAAATATATTTTAACATTATCTATAATGTATTATTCTCTAAATCTCAACATTTTTGTTTCATTTTATAGCAAAAATAAACTAACTAAAATAAATACCAGGTACATTATATTTAAAAGATCACACTTATGAACCCCCACCATAAGAAAAATAAAAGACAAATTAATAGAAAACACTCCTTTTAAAACATCCAATATCATAAGTCCAATTTATTTTTTTATCCAAAACCAAAGTAAAAAATTCTTCATTTTCACAACTCAAAAGTGCCTCATTACTAATATATATGTAAGAAGTAAAAAAAAAAAACTCTACATTACCTTTAACATTCAAAATAATCACAAATAATAGTGCCCAAACCAAAGCAAGATGTATGTATATACATACACATTGTAAACTATTTGTTGCTTCACTTAATCCATCCATCCATCCATCCTGCAATTAAACACAATAATTAATTTCCAACAAATAAAAAAATTATTAACTACCAAATCTATATGTATGATACTTTTTTTTAAATAATAATAATAATCCAACAACAACTAATAATTTATAAGAAATTAAAGATAACGATTGTTATCATTTAAAAAAAGTGGAGGTGACCATAAAGTTTAGGTAATAATAATAATTCAATAGTTAATATTATAACTGCAAACATCCTGCCTTAGTTTGCATTTCATAATATTAACTATTATTCTTTTTCGAAATTTAAGAAACTAGCACAATCTCCACAATCATAACCTCTTTGAATAGCATAACCTCAGCCTCCCAATCAGGAAAAAATACTAACACAACCCTACTGTCATGGCTCCCATTTAGGAATTGAGTCCGAAATAGATGTTTTTTTTTCAAAATTTAATAAGTTAACACAATCCCTATAGTCATAACCACTTGGGGAAGAAGATAGCACAATCCTATAGTAATGGCCTCCCATTAAGGAATTGAATCCGAGACTTAAATCGGTTATCACTTGAGTTACCACAGTAGGTTAAAAAAAATTACAAATAAAATATCTAAAGGGATATATATATATATATATATATATATATATATATATATATATTTAACTATTATTTTAAGAAAACATAGAAGATAGCTACAACATGTAAAAGGCAGATTCAGAAAAAGAAGAAAATGACTAACTATGAAAGAAGACAAGCATTCAATAGCCACAAATTAACACTACCCCCACCACCTAATTATTAACACTGTGGTCCAATTTTTTTGCTCTAAAACAGTACCCACCACCATATTCCCATTGTTTTTCAGATGAAAATAAAAATAAAGAACTAGAGAATGAACCATAATGTTCTTTGTTCAAGCCCTAATCTCTGTTGGGCTGTCTATTCAGAATCGGTTAGCCATGAATTCATTTTATCGAGCATAATGATGAAATGACAATCTAAATATAGGTCATTCAAGTGATCTTCTTTTGTAAAATTTAACAATTGAGGCAAAATCATATAAGGATGTGAAAATAGATGTGTATGTTCTTACCACTAGGTTAACTCTTGCTTGATCGTTGTTGTATGCATCATCTTCAAACCAGTCATGAACTTTCAAGAACTCGGGGAATGCCTGGAGTAAGAATTGGATTTTGAATGAGATGGTGATGCTCCTTGGTGGTGGTGAGTGCGGGAAGAAGACTTGTGGGATTCTGATTTGTTTGTTTGGTTTGCAACATACTCGAGAGCTACAACAATATCACTTATTAAAGGGCGGAAGTTTGGTTCGTCTTGAAGACACATTGCAGTTATCGCAACTGTGTGATGAAAGCTGCGCTGATGAAAGTTTCCTTCAAGAAGAGGATCCACCATCATCGCAAACTTCTTCTTGTCCTTTAAGAATGGACGCGACTGCAATAAAATTTCAAAAAATTTAGACCCTGTAGAGAAAATTGAAAGCTTGCAGAACTGAATTTCAACTTCAGGTTTACCTAAGATCTTTCGAGAAACTCAATTTGAAGCAATGACTTCAACACTTTGAATTATTTTTTGTAAGAGCATGATTTCGGTAGGCTATAACAAATCATCCCACCACAATTACCCCACTTCAGTTAAGATATTTTTATTAAGAATCGAAATTGAGATCTCAGTCTCTAATTTCAAGATGACTATTCTTTTTAGCAGTCTTCAACAATTTGAATTCTATTTTTGTAAGGCAAGATTTGAGCACGCTAACTCAATCAAGGTGTTTTAGACTCTTTCTTTATGTGATCAATTGTCATGACTTTCTATGTAATGGTTAAAAAAATACTTCACTTATAAAGAAAAATGCAAAACTCACCCAGGCGACAAGGTTTTGCTCTCCTTGTTTCTTAGTGGCATCAATTGCCTTTCGACCCGTGATCAGCTCCAATAGAACCACACCAAAGCTATAGATATCGGACTTGAGAGTCAGTTTTCCACTCATTGCATACTCCGGAGCACAGTATCCATAAGTTCCCATCACTCGGGTTGAGACATGAGTGTTGTCACCAACCGGACCCAATTTAGCAAGTCCAAAATCAGATAACTTCGGATTGAAATCCCCATCCAACAATATATTCGCAGATTTAAGATCGCGGTAAATAACAGGTGGATTCGCTTTACAATGGAGATACTCGAGTCCCTTTGCCGCACCAACAGCAATCTTTATTCTTGTCAACCAATTAAGATGTTCTTTAGTACCATTACCAAGATCTGAAATCTCAAAAACAAAAACAAAACTCAATACAAAATCCAACATTGCATTATAATCAAAGATAAAATTACCATAGAGATGATCTTCCAAGCTACCCATAGCCATGTATTCATAAACCAAAAGCTTCTGATCACCATCAGTGCAGTATCCAAGTAAAGTGACTAAATTCGAATGATGAAGAAGACTCAACATAAGAATTTCAACAATGAATTCCTGGTTTCCTTGAAGACCATCTGGATTAAGTTGCTTAACTGCAATCATCTGCCCTGATGATTCAAGTCTTCCTTTATAAACCCTACCAAAACCACCTTCCCCAATCAGATTAACAACCCTAAAGTTCTTCGTCGCGTTAGCAAGCTCGCGAAATGTGAAACTTCGTGCAACTCTACTCTTTTCATCTCCTTCTCCACCATACTTCCCTTTATTATTCATTAAACCTAATCATAGTTTAGTGTTCAAACAACAAACATATATACAGTTAGTTAACAATTGTAAATCCTTTCATCAAATTCAAGAACACACTCTTAAATCTTAACTCTTACCACCATTTTCGCTATTCCCTTTCCCCTTCCCTGCATACAAAGCAAAATCAATTCATCAACAAAACTAAAAACTAATAATCCAGAGTATTCAACAATCAACAGTGAAATTTGAAACATGAAACATGAAACTACCTGATGATTCAGCTACTCGCTTTGAACTATCTTCTTCATCATAATCAGATACATTTTTACTCCGAGTAAACAAGCAAGAGAAGCAACCCATTGTACAATCGTTACATACAAGATACTAAACCCTAGTAAGAAAGAACAAGAAGAAGAAGAATCGTTCACCGCAGCTCATCTTCATTCTTCAGTTCTGTTAGATCGATAAGCATATATACACTGACATTCAGATCTATCTAATATCTATACAAATTACAAAAACAAAAACAAGATACAAGATTTAAGAAGAATGATTTCAAATCTTAATACATACAATCAATATTCAATCAAAAGAATCCTAATAGCCTGATTCTTTGGCTTCCGCCTTTAGCGGCGCAGTTGACGATGATGAAGTGATGAACACACACAACACAATCTCTCTTTCTCTCTCACACACACAATCACTGACTCTCTCTCACATAGAAGAACAAGATTCAATTTTTTTTAATTTTTTTTTGTGAAGTGGGGATTTTGCATTTAAGGGGTTTGATAAATGTGGCCAGTCGCTCTCCTTTCGACGTCGACTTTTCTTTCTCTCTCTATTTTCTTCCATCTCTGTCATTTAAACGTTTCGGAGAGGGTGTCTGGTTTCGGATTGAATGTTTACGGTTTTGCCCTTGGTTGGGTTTATTATTTACGATTTTCAACAATCCGTTGATATAGTGTCCGACACAAAATTTAGGGTCATTTGTTTAATATTAATTGACTTATTATTTTATTCATTTTTAGATTTTGTTTTCATATAATAATAATAATAATAATAATAATAATAATAATATATACTCTTTTGTTCTATTTTACTATTTTATTAAATATAAAAATGTATTTAAACTTAATAAATATTTATTTTTTTAAACATATATATTTATGATACTCCATTGACTAAAAATAAGTGTATATTTAAAAATAACTAGAATTAGAGTAAAATTAAAGAAATATTATTAAATTTGTTAATATATATTATTAAGATAAATTTTAAAACATTATTTTATCTAAATTAACACTCTAATAAGATATTTTATATTTGAACTTAATATTTTTTTATTATGATCACATTAATATTATTAGGTTAGTCAGTTAAAATACAAAATTATTATATGTGTTTAATATTATAAAATATAACAAGTTAAGAAAAAAATAACTAAGAAATTTTGTTCCACCTAAAACACCCTAATTTTATTAAGTAAAATAAAATAGCAAAAAGTTTGATAGAACAAAATTTTAAAAAAACTATAAATAATAGTATCGTGTTAGATTTTTAAATTTTTAAAAAGTAAACACAAATAAATAACTAAAATCCAAATAAAGAAACAGATATTTTAGTTTCATGTTTATCTAAGAGATAAAACTATTTTACTAATTCATTTATTAGTGAAGATGGCAAAAAACTAATAAAGGTGATCAATATTTAACAAATAAATTTGATAAGCTTGAGTGTTACTCCAGGATAATTTTTAGTTTATTTTTTCCTCTCACTGGTAATATTATTTAATTTTGGGTGTTACAATATCAAAGTTGATGACTTTGTAGGACGAATTGAAGTGTTAAAAATATTTCTCTCAAATTTTGATAAAAAATTAATATGTGAATCACTTTTAGAGTTATAAATTTACGAGATTATAACTATAAATGAAATATCACGCAAATTGTTGAAAATGGTCATATATCAGTTTTAAAAAATAACATTAAATGTGGACTACTCGTGTCAGGGTCGATGAGATGCAACATATACATATGCTATGCTGAAGATTTAAAATATTTACAATAAAATGTAATTAGTAAAAAAATTGTTTATATTAAACATTTACATTAAAAAAAATTAAATAACATGAATGGTAAGTAATAAGTGAATAAAATTACACATTTTACTATTACAAGTGAATTTGAAGCAAAATAAATATTAAAGTGAAAGTCACATATTACATTTAAAAATTATAGTTTATTAGAAAATTAGCATTATCTCCTATAAAGTCATAATTCAAATTTCTAACTTAAAAATATTTAATCTCTTAAATAAAACTTTTTAGTTTTGAGATATCTTAATGGGTTAAATAAACATTTAAATAGACATAAATGGTGCACTTACATTCTATTTCATATTAGTTTTATTATTGGACAAATGTATATTAGTAGGAGATATCCTAAAAAAATAAATAAGTTTTATAATACAAGTAAATGTTTATATAAAATTATTACAACTATCTTATATGTTTCACTTCCTAATTTACGATGTCATACATAGTTGGTTCTCTAAATATTTAGTTGAAATAAATTTATTATTTTATAAAAGAATTATAAAATAAAAATTTATTAATTTTTTAAAAATAGTCAATGTATATTAAAATGATAAAAAAATCATCACATCAAAACGTGACATAAAAAAAACATACCAATAAGAAAATAATATAAATACTCTATCCAACATATTATCGAACTCATAAATTCTTATGAAAACCTAATAACTCTTCGATCTACTTCACAAGTTTTTCAGAACAAATATAAAAAACTTAATATTATTAATAATAATATTATTATGAATATATAACTAGATAAAAAATAAATACCATTTATTTTTCATATTCAAGTTAAGACTTATATTTGATATAAATATGCCATATATTTCTGAATACAATATTTATTATATACTAATGAAACAAATAAAATAGAAACATTGAGTTTTTTTGAATTATTTAAGATTTTTATTGATTTATTTTTTAAATTTATAAAAGAAAATATAGGTTATTTTGATTTTTAATTGATTGAATTATTATAGTTTTTTATATTTAAATTTTAAATTTTATAAAAAAAGGTAAAAATATTTTATTTATAATTATTATTTTTAGATATTTTATGCATGTTCTTCTATTAGAAAAAAAAAACAAAAAATCTAACATCAAACGAAAATAAAAATAACTTAGAAAATAATTGAAATTGGCTTTTAAATTAGAGGAGAAATGCAAAAAAATAAATATTGAAAACGGAAGGAGTGAGTTGTTACGGTATACCTTAATATTTTATTCATACCTTATACCTTATCTAAAATTTCGGTATGCAATTTTTGCATACTTTTACCTTACATTGATTTCTCTATACCTTGATTTCGATATACCTTAATTTTGGTATACAAAAAATCCATACATTTTCCTTACATTGATTTCGGTATACCTTAATTTCGGTACAATATCAGTATTATACCTTTAATACCTAAAATACATATTAACTTAAAAAAAAAATCAATAGCATTCGAAAGGTAGAGAGTCATATATACAATAATATTTCAGTATAATTATATTTTGATATTATTCAAAAATTATATTTTTATAATTAAATTAATATTAAATTTATTTAATTATTTCCTTATAAATTATATATATATATATATATATATTAACTTATAAAAATATTTCGGTATTTCGGTATATCTTGATATACCAAAATTTAAAAAATCTCATACATTTACGATATATTACGATACATTACATTTTTTTCGGTATATCTTAAAAATCGATATTTTCTATGTATTACGGTATTTTCGATATATATATATATATATATATTACTAAATTTTTTAATATATATAATTAAGATATATTTCATAATATTATTTTATCTAAATTAATATTAACAAGATATATAATATATATTTTTCTTAAACTCCAAATTCAAATTCAAAAGACGTGTATAAATTGGCTATTATGTTGTGTTATATTTTAAAATGCTATCAATTAGATGATAAACAGCTAGATTTTGGGTGTTGATGGATTGAGATTTAACCGATGGATATTTTTTATTTTTTTTTAAGTTTTCTATACATTAAATAATATTTCTATTTATAGATTTTTATAAATAAGAAAATGACCTATAAATTAATTAGTCTCTTACCAAAGATATATAAAATTAGGTGCGTAGAGGGTGTTGTATTGGATCCCAGCTGTCTCCAATTTTGAAGCATATTCCTTGGGAACCAAACAAGGTCTTAGGAGAAACATAAACAAAAGACCTAAACCTTTAAAAAAATAAAATTTTATATAATATTTTTTTTTAAAATTCTAATTATAATAAAAAATCCTACAATCATCATTTTATTAATCCTATTACTCAATTTATTAAAAAGAATAATTAAAAAATAATTATTTTATACTTATATATTCATTACATTCAAGTTTTCTTATAAAAGAAATATATATATATATATATATATATATATATATATATATATATATATATATATATATATTCCTTAAAATAAACACAAATCAAGACTTCTTAATTCAATTTTATTTTAATAAAACAAAAAAGTTGAAACCTTAAAAAAAGATAGAATTGATTGATAGGATAAAGAAAAAAATAAAATAAATAATCTCAAAATTTAAAATTGTTATGACAAGTTGATGCTCACCAAACAATGATAGCTGGAAACAAATAGGCTAAAGACCAAATCAAAGTTACCATCATAAAACTGAAAAATGGCAATTAAGTATCACAATGTCAATAAAAAAAGTATTATATATTTGTTCTCTTCTTTAATTTATAAATTCATAATTAAAAATCTAACTCAAAATCTTTATTCTCCTATCAAGACTCTTCACATCTACATAAATGAATTATTGTAAAAAAAATTATGAAATAATTACTAATTTGATTAATTTATGTGTTTCAATGGTTAGAGATTAAGGATTTTTTTTCAAATTTGAATTATTTAAATAAATCAAATCAATTCATTACATATTTTTACTTTTTTTAATATTTATCGTATTACTCAATCTATCAATAAAAATATTAATATACTTTATTTTAAATTATTAAATTTATTTTATTAACATATATTAAAATTCTATAATATTTTATAAAAAATAAAAAATAAATTTTGCAACTCTTCAAAATCATTGTTAATAATTATCATTTTTTTTCCTCCAAATAAAATAAAATAATTTATCTTTTTTTTATTATTTTTTTCAATTAATGTGATTGTAATCATTTCCTCTCTCATCTAATATATTTTATCATAATTTCCTCTTCTCTTTCGTTGTCTAAATATATATCTGAACAGAACTTGTTTGAAACAAAGAAAATTTCCAAATTTTTATTAATAGATAAATAAGATTTTTTTTTGGTAAATATGATATGAGAATTTAAAAAGTTTGAGTGTATACTGTATACTACTTTTATGAAATGAAACTGTTTGTAAAATTAAAGATTATTACAGTTTAATTTAGATAAATAAGTTCTGATTTCTTTTAATAGATTAAATAATATATATAGAGAGAAGACAAATATTTATTTTTAAAATGGTGGTTCAAATAAAATTGATCTAAGATTTAAATTATTTAATCACTGAGTGTGATGTTTATTACTCATTTTGTATTTATAACTGAAAATAAATTAAAGATTTTTGTAGCCACATCATATATACAAATTTATAATGAAATCAATCTGAACAAATAAGCTAAATTTTATTTTGCCAGAAATTTGTATACCTTTTAAAACTAGTTAAGAAATTATCCTTTGAATATTGTGGAGAATAACTCACTAAGATAGAAATGATACTTTATAATTGAATAACTAAGTATTGATAAAATTTAAAATTAACATCTCAATATTAAATTTTGAAAGACTTAAATATTTAGAAATAAAAAATTAAATTATTCAAATAAAAATATTTAAACTTTAAATATTAATATTTAAATTAATTTAATATTATCTATATATAAATATTAAATAATTAATAATTAAAATATAATATATATAGTTTTAATTTGTATATTAAACATGTAATATTTTTTTTTTCATTCCTCTTTTTTTTCTCTCATAAATCTGATCAAATTTTATTTATTTTAAATAATATTCAAAATTAATCTTGTAATATGGAGAATCTGATACATAATAATAAAATATATAAAAACTTAATACAACTTTATATATACTAATGTATTAAATTTTTTTCTTTTTTCTAAAATAAATTAAATATTTTAATTTTTAACATATTTTAACATCTATTATACATTATTAAACAAAATTTTAATATATTAAATGATTTTTATTCAATATTTCAAATTCGGATTCTAGCTTGTACTAAGATATTTTGAAGATCAATTTGGCCAAAACAAAATGTAATTATTTATGAAGTCAATATTAAGCTAATTTGAAAATAGTTATTTAATAAAAATATATAAATTATTTAAAAATATAATTAGATGGGTGAGTTTATAGTAAAATCTAAAAAAAAAAAACATCATACAAGTGAGAATTAGATCTGAAACTGAGTCAGAATTTAGAGAAGAAAAAATTGATATATTATTAAATTAGATAATATTTTATAGCATAACTTAATCATCACACATATATTCAAATGAGATTGGTTACAATGAATGCAAAAATTTAATATAATACATCACACATTATAATTATGACAAACTAAGAACATAAAATTCTCATTCTAATTTGAATTCAAATGAAAACCCAAGAAAATCCAAATATTTTCAAATATATAATAGTCAATTAAATGTATATATATAAATAAAATCATAATCTATAAAAACTGGTACATGTATATGTATAGTTGCTGCTTTGTCAAATCACAATAACACCAGAAATCAATAATCACCAAATCATCATCCTAGAGGGTGGTTTCTAAGTTCTAACTAAAGAAAAAAAAACACAAGTTTTTTGTATAATTAATCTATACACCACTCTAGGTTTAAATCTTCTAGCAGTTAAACCAACCAACCCAATTCAATCTCACTAATGCAATAATTCAAATCCTACCCCATTCCTTCCTATATCCCACCTCTACATTATAATCAACAAACCATACAAAAAATTAATATTAGAGATCAAGAACTCACAGTTGCAATGCTAGATCTGGTTGCTGCTTAGAAGAAGAAGAAGATCCGGTATTTAGATCTGGAGCAGCAACTGGAAGTGAATATTGTCGCTCAATAGAATTCTGCTGATACTTCTGAAAAGAAGATGGATTATGACCATTACAGTCGGAAGGTTTCTCTTGCTGATGGATGAATTCTCCTCCGTAACTTAATTCATTGGTATTCAGGCCTGAATTGGGTATGGCTAAATGCGGTTGGGCGTCGAAAAGTGAATTGATTGGAGATTTTTGCTGCTCCGATAAGATAGGTGGTGTCTGTTGTGAAGATTCCTCTTTTTCACCTACCCATCCAGGTCCAAACTTCACGCCGGAAGGTAAAACACTCTCGATTTTCTTAGAAGCTATTTTCCAAGCCAACGGCCCAAGGTTTGCTGCGAAACGAGCAAGACTTCTTGAATATCCATGCTCCACATGTACACCTACCTGAGTTCATAATGTTTTTTTTTGTTATGGGAAATTTTCAATGTGATAAATGAACAAAAGAAATCTACATCAAGCTATTTATTTTTTTAAGACCAGGGTTTATTCCCAAGAGGAAGCTAGCACGACCCATCCTCCAATCAGAGGGTTCTTAGACAAAACTATTTCCACTTGAGCTACTGAGCTACTTTGTGGCTAAAAATTGTGATCACTACAAACTTATAGACCACAATCCAAAATTGGGCAAAAATTGAGGCACATTTTCTTTCCTAAACATTCCTATGTCCCCAGGAAAGCAAGAAGAGTTACACTTTGATGATCAGATCATTCTTATCCTCCCAGGAAACAGTTTAATCTTGAAAATATTGGCTTCATTTTAAAAATATCATTTCTCCAGATTTCTCAACGGGTGTCACATTTGAAAACAGGATTTATTTGACCTTAGTCTAACAAATATTCATAATTATGCTCTGTTCCAATAGTTTATCACAGGAAGTTAGTCTAGAATATATTTTTTCAAGCAAATGAATCTAGGAGAATTACATTCTAAAATTATGAAACCAAAATTTTAAGCTTCTTCATAGAGTAGAGAAAATGAGTCTTATCCACATAAGTTGAAATTAATAGCACAGGGTGGGAAGAAACCAATTTAAGGAGTTGAAATTAATTGCACATGTAAGTATTGAAAAGTCGGGATGTAATCAAATGATCAAGGCAATAATAGGAATCAATCATTAACACATACCCCCATTAAACGATTGGTTTGCCCATTGAGGGAAGTCAACATATATGGATCATCGCCTAGAGTTGATGCTTGAGAGAGCTTATATGTGGAACGCTTGTTCTCATCTAGCATAAACGTTTTCTTTACATGTTTTGCCTCAGCCTTCAAAACAGAAGCTGCATAAGAAAAATCATGAAAATGAAATCTGTAATTACAAGCCTTTTCGGAAAGTGATATTTTGTCATAATCACGTTTAAAAATTGCTAAAGTGAAGGAGATTTTTTGTTTGCATTTGGTATGAAAAGTGTGATTGAATTAGATGAAACATTTTTACGTGAAAAGTGGTTAAGAAAAAAGGTGAAAAGTGTATAGAAAAAGTTATTTTTTGCCAAATTTTATAGATCATGCTAATTCGATGACCAAATTTTGCCAAAAGATATCTTTTTTGATTTTTTATCACTTCGATATATGTGGATACCAAAAAAGCAGATAGCGTGAATATGGACCAGCATACGACTGATTTGGAAGTTGGAAAGAATTAACGTAACCAAACCTGGAAATTCGGTATTCCAATCTGAAGCCCAATCATGATAGACCTCATTGCCTCCAGATAGATGAGAAGGTCCCACATATACATCATTAGGGCGGAATTTGTATGACATCGGCCCTTTTCTTAGATTGTAGTTGTTTGAGCCCGAGGCATTCTGATTCTCACCTCCTGTATTAGGAGTGGCATCGGATGAAGATTCAGGACCACAACGTGCAAGTGATGGAGGACTGGAAAATTCCTTCTTCAAATTCTTGGTGGGAGGCCTGCCTCTTCTAACAACTTTTGGCTGTGGTTCGCCTTCTTCATTAACTTCTTTCAAATTATCAAAATCACGTTTTGCCAGCTCTTGTATGGTCTTTGCCTAGTGAAATATTTCATAATCAATTCAAAAATTAAACAATTTTTCTAAAAGAAGTCTATTTTAGAAATGAACAAACCTGCCGAAAATAGACAGTGTCGGAAGCATTATATTGCATTGCATTTGCACATATCAGGAAAACATCGGCCTATAAAACGACAAAAAATAAGATCAACACCTGTCACAAATAGAGGAACTTGAAAAATATACCAAATAAATGCCTGACTTGATAAGTTTTTCCTATAAACACTCTTAGGCATAAAGGAAAATTCATCATCAGTTATTAAAATCAAAATTTTAGGAAATGATGTATTACATAATAAAATATGCAAAGACAGTTAGAAAGTTGAGGCTCTAGAAGTAGAGCTTGTTTAATGTAGGGTTATTTGAAAATATTCCGTTTAATGCAAAAAGTGGTTTATTTGGATTATTAAATGACTAAAAAAGAAGGAAGGCGAGAAAATATGAGCACACAGCTCCACCGACCAAACTGCTTTGAGCTTTGATTCATTTTTTGTTGTAGTAAATGCAGTAACTTTCGTGGAAGGCCCCAAAAGTGCACTTCAAAAACACAGTTACAATGCTAAAGTCACCACTACTATTAGTTCACATTTAACATATCCTTCTAACTGAAACCGAAGAACAAGTCATAACCTTTTGACAAGCATTTTTTAAGTTTCAACTAGTTAAGCCATTTGTCAGAAATCACTTCACTCAACACCAAACTAGCAAATCAACCTAGCAGCTTCCATATTCAGAACTTCAAACAAAAAATGACAAGGGGAAGCATGCATTATTGTCAAAAGTAAAACTAGGATTTAAGCATTTTGAAAGTCAAGCTAATTGGTTCCTTGAATAACAAATACATTTGAAAAATATTAAAACATATATAGTGGAAATTTTGGAAAAAAAAATCTCCACCTCATTAATTTCATGGGACACAATCTTGTGGGGTCCCTTTTTCTTCTATTTTGTTGGCTTACAACAATGACATTTTACATTAATGATCTAGAAAATAATGTATTACTGATATTTCTGAAAAAGTACAATCTCTATAATATTGCACCCATAAATGAGGCAAGTTATCACATACTGTATAACCATTTTCAATTGATTCTAAAAAGCTTATGTTTTTTCCAATAGTTCAAATCAATGGAATCATCAAAATCTTTTCCTATAACAATCATCAAGACGATATTGTACCAAGAGGATAAACACCCAATTAGTTTAGATAACTATGATTAATATATAAATATTGTTATTAATTTATAGTTAACCGATTAAGATAATTATGTTAATCAATTACGATTTAATACATAATTATCTAATTAGGTAGATTACAATATATATGTGTGTGTTGATTGCAAGTGTGTAAATACGACAAGACGATATTGATAAGCAATTCAATTGAAGAAATCTTGGCTTCTTATCCTCCATTCCTTTTTTTAAGAATTTCATTAAAATACTACTATCAAGCAAAGCCTGAGTCAATTGTAGAAATACAACAACTTGTTTCACAATATAAGAAACCACCTAGGCAGCATTACAGAATGAACAAAAACTACAAAAATATGTGGGAAGTCTAATTCAAGGGAAAAAACATGTGACATAATACCCGCGTGTGTCTTTCCCAAATTTGTTGGGTCGTCGGGGGTCACCCAAACCCTAATTGAAAACGCAAGTGTTTATTTCCATCCAGATGTTAAAACAAAAACTTATCTTTAGACTCAAACTCCACAGCACAAGTAATTGCCTTGGGTAGCAATAAATATCAACTTCATGGATGGCATCAAGAATTCCCACAGAAACATAATGCAGTCAGGAGGAAACGTGTGAGCATCTTGGAGGAAAATAGAAGACATGAAGTTTGAGATCAACACAATTATCTTCCTCGAGCAGCAGAATGAGGCAGTTGGGGACTATAATAATACCAAGTTCACATAGATATACTCACATGTACATGTACTAGGAAAGACATTAAACAGGGACACTTGAACTAATTCCAGACATTATCTAAGAACTCAAATATATAGGCAAAGAGATACAGTTGAATAACACACAGAAAGAAAAATCAGCAGAAGATACCTCAAATTCTTCAAACTTGGTATAGATCCCATCCTCAAGTTTATTTCTCAGAGTCCCAAAATCCATGGGGTTTTCTATGATCTCATGGTAGTCGGGCAGCTGCACAAAAGGATGTCTATTAACCAAAAGAAATAGAGCATTACTCAATCATAGTACAAGACCTTGTCAATGAAAGAAGCACCTCATTTGGATCAACAGGCTCAGAGAAGACCCCATATGTGTCCTTCCTGCAGGAGAATAGATGAACCCGCAAAGTTACTAGCTTTCTAAGATGAAATCCAATAGTGCAACTTTACGAATTTCCTTTTAAAAAAAGGAATCAATCATACTTTCGAAGTCTGTCAATAATGAAAATCAACAACTTTTTGTCTGGTAAAGGTGTTGTGGGGCCTGGATTCAACGAATTCCCTGTCCAAAAAATAACAGAAATTACCAAAGAAGTGTAAGAATTACATTGTGTTCTCATAAGCTTTATGTACTGGGAATTCCATGCAAACTGAATTTTCTTCAAGAATGATGGGAATTGATTGATACCATGTACAGCAACAGTCGCTTTCTGGAACTTTTTATCCTAAAAATTCATTGAAAACCAAGTGTAAATAAGTAAGATAAAAAACCCATACTTTAACTTGGAAACACAGGATGAAGTTAATATTTATTAAGGAAAGGTCATAACTAGCTAAAAGCATATATATTTAAATGTTTTTATTTCATATTTTTAAACAGTTACAGTCAACAAGATCTGAGATTAATTCAGAACACTACTTAAGGAAAGGACAAACCCAATCTTTTCATTTCACATGACAAGAATGAAGATTTTGTATATACATATATTTCATGCAGATACATCAAAGCAATTAGATATATATTAAATAAGCTTTTAGTTATACTATTTTGAAGAAACTCAAACCCATATAACATTGACCCAGTCAAAGCACATGGACTCAGTTTCTAATCTTTTGAAAAATGCCACTAAAGAAGTTTATAGTAACGCGCGAAAGCAAAAGCTGGAATCTTTTTGGGAAGCAAATTCTAATATCTATAATTGGAGAAACGAGAATGTGCACCTGAGCAGACGCGTGAAGGGTTCTAGATCTGCCTCCCCCGGCATTGATCTTCTGTTTCTTAATAGACATTTCATGATTGTCTTCATCAGCGCTCGATTCATGGCCAACTGAGGCCGAATTGTGGGAAAGAGAATTGATGCAATGTTGATGATTAGAAGAAGGGAGGAAACGACCAACGAGCTTGACCTTCTTCTCCTTCCGCTCGTCGTCATCATCATCATCATCATCATCATCTCCTCCGGTTCTACCAGCGTCAATTTCATCGGAATTGGGGTTCCGGGTAGCGGATCGATGGGTGGGTGTGTTGAAATTAGGTTTAGAAGAAATTAGGGTTTGGCGATGTAAATTGTCTTGTTGAAGAGCGCGTTTTTGGAGATCTAAGAGAGATGGGCGTCCTTTCTTCTTCTTCGTCTTCGTCTTCGTCTTCACTTCTGTGGTTGATACCTTACCCATGTCTCCGCCTGGTTTCTTTTCTCTCTCCTCCCTTTTGGACCCTCTTTTCTCTCACTTCCTCTCTTAACCCCTCCTCGTTATTACATTCTATTTTTTATATATATTTATTCAAAATTTCTTATTTGGAATTAGTAGTATTTCCTAAAACTTCTATTAAATTTAGCAGGTTTTGTAATTCTATTTTTTATTTTGTGAATTTTTTTAAAACCATAATTATCAAATTGAATCCCAATCGAGATTTTAGAAATTTTATTTTATTTTAACTATTTCAAAAGTAGATAACTTATTATTTATTGTAAATAAATAAAATATGCATATATATTATTAATTTAGCTGAATTAAACAAATTGAAGCTTTTATTATATATATTTTTAAAAATTCGGTATTTAAAATAAATTCATTAAAATTAGTTGATTAAATTATTGATATTAATCTTTTGTTTATTTAGTATGTTACATATATAATAAATTAATTATTTTTAAAATTGTTAAAAATAAAACCTAAGTATTATTTATATACTTTAATAATATAGAGTTTTAAATTGTAAAATAAAAAATATAAAAAAAGGGTTTCGTGAAATTTCAATTGATTGAGTTGAAGAACAATCATTTAATAAATGAACAATTATAAAAAAAAAAACATGTTTACAATATAATTTAAAAATAATAATTTATTTTTATCAACTTTTCACTTAAAATATTTTAAAAATTATACACACTTTTAGCATAATATTTTTAATTAAAATTATTTTTATTTATGGAAATTTTAAAAGTGATTTTATATTTATTACGATAAAATATTAGTATATGAAAAGGTCATTATTTTTTATTTTATTGAAAAGTAATTTAAATATTTTTTTTTGTTGATATATTTGAATTATTTGTCAAAACAATAGCTTTTGAGATATATTACAATTACAACGTTACACTATTTGAATTATTTGTCAATATTATATTATTGTAATTATTTTATTTAAATTAATATATAAATATTTATTTATGTATTATTTATAATTACTGTTTTTAAATAAATTGTTTTTACTTATATTTTTTAGAGAAATGATTGGGAGAGGGAATTTGAGAAAAGGAATGATATGCCACAATTTGATTAGTTAAAAAAAATAACAAAATTTCTCTTTCTTCTCTCTCCTCACCTTTTATCTTTTTTCAACCACATCATTCCCTCTCTCATTCCCTCTCTCAAATTCCCTCCACCTATTACTCCTCATTTTTTTTATTTAGATAAAAGAATAAATGGTCCAATTACCATTTGAGGCTCGAAAAATTTAGAATAATTTTACTAAATAAGGCTAGAACTTTGAGTTAAACCATCTAAATATAATTCAAAGATTTTAGGTTCACAATATCGCAATGCTTTTAGGTTCACCTAATAGCTAGAAACACTTTATGTCCCCAAAGTTTAATTGTCTTGATATTGTGTCAATCCAATAAATGATTAATGTTGTTAGAAATGTGCTAGTTAATGCTAAATTTTTATCCCAAGAATCATGCTAGATTCTAGTACTCGGTTATTCATTGTCCTCAATCTAGTTTTCAAGCTAGATTATATTTTATTCATTGAAGATGAAATACTAGAAGCATGAACTGTTTTTTTAATTTTCAAAAGATTAGAACTTTTAGCAAGAAGTTGAACATGATGGGATTGCTGACCAATTTGCCTATGGTGCAATTCTTCAAGAATATTTGGTTTTGTATACATTTGACACAACTGATAAAAGCTTTAACTTATTATCCAACATATAAAAGGGAAGGATGTAGTTTCATAAAGTCTATCAATCTGATAATTAAATGTTACTGTTATAATCAATTTAGGGAGAAATATATTAGTGATTAATATATAGAATTGTAAAAGAGGAAAATGAGATGTAAGAAGATGAGTTTGTTGGAGAGAATGTGTGTCAGTGGGAATGAAGAAGATGAGAGAAGTTTAGTTTAAATTAATTAATAAACAGGTGGAACTAAATAAAAAAAAAAATATTGCCACATCATTTAAAACAAACGCAATAAAGCAGTATACGCAGTTTGTGAAAGAGTAATGGAAAAATAATTGATAGTTCGAGCTCTATTTGATAAAATCATCTGAAGTTCGAGTCTCAAATGGTAATTGGACCAAAAATAAATAAATATTAAATATAAAAAAAATTATTTGAAACTAATACATACTTGATTTTATTTCTCTTTTTGTTTTGAAATAAGAAGCAATTTTTTTTATTATAAACTGAATCTCTTCACTTTTTTATATAAATAATGAATTTGATTAGAAAGTAATAATAATATCTATATAAAAAATATTGTAATAATTTTTTTATATAAAGAATGAATTAAAAAATATATTTGATAATATATCTAAAATTTATTAAAAACATTAATACTTTTAATCAAATTTTCACTTTAAAAATATTTTATTAATTTTGTTCACACAAGTAGCATCAAATTTGATTAAAATTATTTTTTCTTTTTGGAATTTTTAAAAGTGATTTTATATTTATTATGATATTTCATATTAGTATAGGAAAATATCATTATTAATATTTCTTATTTTATTAGAAAGTAATTCATATATTAGAATTAAAACGTTACACTATTTGAATTAGTTGTCTAAATTATATTATTGTAATATGTTATTTAAATTAATATATAAATATTTATTTATGTCCCCATTTTGATCCCTTCTATGTACAATTTAGTTTAACTTTTTATATTTGTCTTCTTTTATAATTTTTTATTTATTATTTTTTCAAATGGTATAGCGGGAGGAACAGTTGCAGAGAAATGATAAACAAGAGAAAGAATTTGTTTTAATTTTTAATTGATTAATTTTATTAAATAAAATTTGCATTCTATAGAAGATTAAAAAAATTGATATTTACTATATGATTGATGATATTATTATTACTTACCGATGAAATTGTCTTTTATATATATATATATATATATATATAAATAAAGTGAAATGAAGGGACTAATTCATTTTCTAATAAAAAGTTTGCTTTTTTTATTTCAATAAAGAAAAAGAAATTGCTCTTTCATTTTATAATTAATAAAATTTGATCTCTTCTCTCAAATTTTCACTTTTATTTTTATTTTTTTCATTTTTAAATAAATGAGTAAAATTTTAACCACCCTCAAACCATCTTCGGTAAGGATAATTTTAATTATTGCACAATTTTATAGAGTTCTTCCTTTAACCGTCATCGTTTAATAATTCAAATGAATTAGTATATTAATGAATTTCAACAAATTAAACTATGGTTGAATCTGTTTGATAATTTTATTTTTATAAATTATTTATGCAATTTGATATTTAGATTATCAATTATTGATTTTGTAGATGTTATCTTTTATTATTTATTAATTAATTCTTCATGTATAACTCTTATTTAAATTTAATGAGAATTAATAACTTATAAAATAAAAATAAAATATTTTATATAATAAAGTATTTATACCGAATAAGAATTTAAGATGATATATGCTTTATAAAGGAGAAGTTTTAAAAAACTGACCCTTTTAACTTTTAATAATTAAACTTATAAATTATAATTAAATCTAATCTTAATAATTAGCAATTTTCTGATCAAATGGACTAACGATTTCAAATTTGGACCATTATACAGAAAGGCCCATCTTAATTTGTGTTTTTTTTTGTTTCTGATGCAGCAGTTTAGCCCAAATTGACCGTTAATTTATTTTGGGCACCCATCTTCTAAGCCCAAAATTTTAGTTTCGGAATATTTATATTATATAAATTAAAATTTATATTAAAGATTTAATGTTTTAAATATATATATATATATATATATATATTTAAAAATGATTAAAGGTTTTAAAACCATAAAATTGTAAACATGAATTTGAATTTGAATTTGAATTTGGTATGATTTGTGATTTCGTTTTTTTATAAGAATTTAATTTTTACTTAGTTCAATAGAATTCAACTAAATTAATTTTATTGATTAAAATATTATATATCCTTATATTATTTTAAAAAATGAAAAAATTAAATAAAAATTTGATAGGTCCCAACAAATTCAATACACATCACACGCGTGTCAACTTTATCCCATAGGCTGAATAATGAGTTATTTAAATAACCTTATGTTATTTTAAAAGTTATAATAATGATAATGTTGATTTTTTTTTTTTTATAAAATAATTTAAAGTTATAATATGTGATGATAAAATAAAATTAATAATTTAAAATAAATAATATTTTAATATTTTTTATTAATGAATTAAGTGATAAAATAAATAAAATAAATTATGTTTATTAGATTGAGATTATTTAATAATTTTACTCAAATAAAACCTTAGTTATAATGTATTTAATATATATTTTTTAATTAGTTTGTAATGGAAAAAATGATAAGGATATTGATTGACAGCCTTTTAATTGTTGTATAAAAAAATAGAACTATTCTTTTTAATATATATTTATAAAAATTACAAATATAATAAAATATCTTTAGAAAACAAGTAAATTTAAGTTAATTAAACAACATAGAATACAAATTAAAAAATCACCTTAATAAATAAACAACTTTAAAAATCAAACAAAAATAATCTAAGCTAAACATGAATATAGTCACTTTTAACATTCTGAAACTTTAAACTAATTTAAAAAATATATTAAACAGTTCTTAAATTATTAGTTGTACTTTTTAGTATCCAATAATTGAATATAATTTATTTTAAAATTTTAAAAAGCTAACTCATATCTCCAATTTCACTTTATGCGCATTTTAAAAAAGAAATAGAATATAATTTTTTGATCATTCTCTTTTACAAATAAAAATAAAAATTAATATCAGACGGCTTATTTTCAAAATAGCGCAATAGGTTACAATCTTTATCACACTTCAATTTCTTTGAAACATTATCCAAATTAAAATTGTAAGCATTTATTTATTTTTGTATAAGATTAATTTATATTTATATTATGGATCATATCTAAATAATATATGTTTATACTAATAATTTAAATTATTATAATATATGTATACTAATAATAAAGATTATTATAATGTATTTTTTTTAATATAAATTATTTATAAATCGTGATTAGTATTATTTTGTTTCACATAATAATGAAAATCATTACATATGAAATAATAAAATATATATATATATATATTTTATAATACACTAAGACAAGATATTTACAATATTAGTTTATTAATCATTATTTATCTTTCTAAAAAAATAAATTTTAGAGGATGAAAAGTTATTTTTTTCTTAGTTATTTATAACATTAGAGAATGATTCGTTTCTATTTATATCTTTTAAATTTGAGTTGGTGCGGTATTTTTGTTCAATTTTATATTATGTTTAGTCGGATGGGTTGTTTGTATCTCATATCCGCCGATTGTTCTGTTGATATTTTCGAGTCTATATCCAATTTTATCAACAAAAGGGACGAAGATGCTAGATTTAAAGTTATTTCTCACTGTTTCAATAATGACTTATTTGAATTCATATTCAATTTGGAGGCCTCTTACATGTATCTTTACTTTTTTTATGGGTTTTTATTATTTTGACCATGATTAGTTATTACTTGGTTTCGGCATTGTTTTTCAACCCATAGGCAATGACAATTTTCACTACCGTTCATAATATTTGATAAATATTATTTAGATAACGCTTAATTGATTTGTCTGACTTTCTCTACTTTCTCACTCATTTTATATAAACTTAAACGAGTTTGTCTTCGGAGTTCACCCTAAAAAACGCAAGATTATTGTGTCATCTTTTTTGTAATTTTAATTTTTATAAATTTGATATATTCTTTAACATATAATTATCATTTAATTGGTTTGATTGTATAGATGTTATATTATATTATTTGTAAATTAGTTTTTTTTTTATGTAACTTTTCTTTTAAATTAATGAGAATTAATTTTTTATAAAAAAAAAAAAGACCAAATTGATTCTTAAGAGATAAAAGAGGTTATTCGTTCAATTTTTTTTATTAAAACGTCGGAACTGAGCATGCAATCGTACTAGTTTCCTATCCTAATAAAAAAATAATAATAATATAATTTTTATAAAAGAAAAAACAAAGTATATACGTACATTTTTAAGAGAAAAATGACAGACATGGGGCAACCTTTATTGCTGTCACTGAAATATTTGTCAAAATGGTAATAATTAAAAATAATCATTGATCATATTCCCACCATATCAATTAAGCTTATCCATTCTAACACTATTATCATATACAATTTTTTACATTTTAATACTATTGTTCTATTACAAGAGATTATGTGCATTGGCGCTTTTGTTTGGCAAACAAATCCTCACTATCCACTCATTCTCTTTCTCAACAGAGACGAATATCACAATAGGTAACTTAAGAGTGTCTTTTCATCTTTGTATGTTTTTTCCGATTGTGTTTTATCACTGAATTAAACGAATTTTGTTTTTTAAAATCTCTATTGTGACGCAAGAAGACCGACAAAGGAGGCGGGATGGTGGGAATGTGGAGAGATTTTGGGTGGGAGAGATGAAGTTGGTGGCGGGACATGGATGGCTTGTTCTCGAAAAGGGAGAATGGCTTTTGTAACTAATGTTCTTGAGCTTAATAGTTTCTCCAAGGCAAGAACTAGAGGAGATCTTCCTATCCGATTCCTTGAGGTAACATAATATAGATAGTTAGACAATTTTTGAGCTAGATTCGAGCATGGACAAGAAAACATAAAAAAATTATGAATACATGTTTATTTTTTATTTTTTAAATATTATTTCGTTTAATAAATTGAATAAACATTCGAATTAAATACATATGTATATACTTAACAAAAAAAAAAATTCAATACTTATGTATATTCATTTGTTTCATCGTACTCTAAAAAGTATCTTTAAATGCCATGAAATAAAATTTGATTAAAAATGTCATGAAATAAAACTTGATTTTATTTAAATAATATTGATGAGTAATGATTTTGAATAGATGAGTATATTTTAGGTAAAAAAAATTAAAAATTATTAAAAAATTAATTTATTTAAAAAATAAAAGATATTTTAGTTAATGAATTAAATATTATGATGGATGAGAAATCTATATATATCTAATGACGCTTAATTTTGAAAGGTAGGAGGTGTACATCACCCTCTTTCCAAAATGATTTACATCATATAGATATTTTTATGAGTTAGATATATATATTTCTCTCTCTTCATTTATATTTATTAATTAATTTTTTATTTTCTTTACTATATATATATTTTCTCACTAATAATATAAAATATATATTTTTTCATCAATTATATTAACTAAGTTTCATAATTATCTATTTCCGTTACTCTTTTATATATATATATATATATTAATATTTTTTATTAATTAAATTTAGCATTAATATTAATTATAAAAAAATTGCAAAAATAATAAGAGTTTAAATTATTATATTATATTCATTATAAAATTATTTTATTTATATTAATTCAGTTTAGCATTAAATATTAAATATGAAAATATGTAAATGACGCTTAATTTTGAAAGGTAGGAGGTGTACATCACGCTCTTTCCAAAATGATTTACATCATATAGATATTTTTATGAGTTAGATATATATATTTCTCTCTCTTCATTTATATTTATTAATTAATTTTTTATTTTCTTTACTATATATATATTTTCTCACTAATAATATAAAATATATATTTTTTCATCAATTATATTAACTAAGTTTCATAATTATCTATTTCCGTTACTCTTTTATATATATATATATATATTAATATTTTTTATTAATTAAATTTAGCATTAATATTAATTATAAAAAAATTGCAAAAATAATAAGAGTTTAAATTATTATATTATATTCATTATAAAATTATTTTATTTATATTAATTCAGTTTAGCATTAAATATTAAATATGAAAATATGTAAAAAAAAAAATCATTTATTATATTATAATTAATGAAAATATGTAAAAATAAAAATTTCAGTTATCATATTATAATTAATGAAAATATGTAAAAATAAAAAATTTCAGTTATCATATTATAATTATGAATTTAGCAATAAATATTGATTATAGCAATTAGCAATAAATATTGATTATATCAACGTATATTACTACAACTAAACCAATATATTATTCCATCAAAATATTTTATTCCTATAAATAATTTTAGTTGAACAAGGTTCAACTGAAGAGAGAAGAGTGATATCTTCATATACAGAGCATTTTATTTCGTCGATCTCCTTTTGTATCTCTATTCATAATCTTCTCAATTTCTCTATCAATATCATGCTTTCAATAATTGAATTTGAATTATGTTATGTTTCAATAATTCGTTTTCACTGATTTGTATTTTTTTCTAGAAATTTGATCATTTCAGGCAGCTGCAAAAACATCATCGGTCTCCTTTTGTAACTTCTAACTCTACAATCATTCACAAAATTCAGGTAATTTCTCTTTCCTAATTTATTTATCTTACTTATTTTCTCTTTCATAATATAAGATCATCTCCAACCCACCAGCAAACAACTCCATTATAGGTCACTCAACTGCATTTTAAGTTTTTCTACAAAATCTTTCTCCTCCAAACTCAAATATGCAGGGACACTGTTCACATACTCAAAAGGTTTTCAAAACTTTCATTTCAGTCATTTTAGTTTGTTTTTAATTAATTTATATAATTTATTTATATTTTAATTTGTTTACATATTTTAATTTATTTATATAATTTATTTCTATGTTTAATTCATGATAATTTTAATAAGGTTTGTTTTGTTGTATTTTTTTTTGTTTGTGAGAAGTAATTTGTGTTTAATTTATTTTATGATGTGAATTTTAAAAGAATTAATAAGTTGTTGTAAAGTTATGGGTTCAATTTGTAATTTTAGATAAATATATAGATAATATTGAAAAAATTAAAATTTATTATAAAAATGAATATTTGAGAATATTCTTTTGAGTTTGAGTTTTTGGGTTGGAGATAAATTACTTTGTTTATTGCATTTTAAGTATGAGAATATATATATTAAGTAAGTTATGACTATTTATTTTAAATAGGTGGTTATATATAAATAAATATTTTAAATAACAATATTAAATATTTCTCTCAACTAAAATCTATATATATTAATTTCGTACTTTTTGTTTGTGAGATGTAATTTGTGTTTATGTAATAATGTTTAATTTATTTTATGCAATTGTATAAATAATTGAATGAGAATTTAAAAGTAATTAATAAGTTGTTATAAAGTTATGAGTTCAATTTGTAATTTTAGATAAATATATAGATAATATTGAAAAAATTAAAATTTATTATAAAAATGAATATTATGAGAATATTCTTTTGAGTTTGAGTTTTTAGGTTGGAATAAATTACTAAGATGTTTACTGCATTTTAAGTATGAGAATAAATATCTTTCATAATATATATATTTCTCTTTCTTAATCTAATTATTAAGTATTTTTTTCTACTTACTATATAAATTTTTATATTTTTTCACACTAATAATATAAAATATTTTTTTATTTATATTTTTTACATAAAGATATATAATATTACATAACATATTTATTTTTATATATATAATAACAATATATATAATAATGTTTAATAGATGAATATGAAGGTTTATACACAAATTATTTTTATCTCAATTCATAATTTCTCTCTCTTAATTAATTCAATAAATTATTCTACTTTTTAAATTAATTTTTTATATATATTTGACTATTTTTCTTAATCTAATTATTAAGTATTTTTTTTCTTACTCTAGCTGTATAGATATTTATATTTTTTCAAACTAATAATATAAAATATTTTTTATATTAAAATATATAATATTACATAACATATTTATTTATATATATATATAATAATCTATATATATATAATGATGCTTAATTTTTAAAGTGTCCGGATTGCCGGGTCGAGAGCTGTGGTTAATTTGGATACTTGGGTCGGATTGTGGGTTGACCCGTTTTTAAATTTAAAACGGTTAAAAATAAAATTAAAAATGCTAGAGGTATGTTTCGAACTTGCAACCTAACAAAACAAGTACAACTCTTTAACCAACTAGGCTACAAAGACTTTATATTTTAAATTCAACACCAAATTTGATAAACGCGGGACGTTTTAATATTAATATAAGTTCAACTTTTTAACTAACTAATCTATATATATATATATATATATAATGATGCTTAATTTTTAAAGTGTCCGAATTGACGGGTCGAGAGCTATGGTTAATTTGGATACTTGGGTCGGATTGTGGGTTGACCCGTTTTTAAATTTAAAACGGTTAAAAATAAAATTAAAATTTATATATATATAATGATGCTTAATTTTTAAAGTGTCCGGATTGCCGGGTCGAGAGCTGTGGTTAATTTGGATACTTGGGTGGATTGTGGGTTGACCCGTTTTTAAATTTAAAACGGTTAAAAATAAAATTAAAAATGCTAGAGGTATGTTTCGAACTTGCAACCTAACAAAACAAGTACAACTCTTTAACCAACTAGGCTACAAAGACTTTATATTTTAAATTCAACATCAAATTTGATAAACGCGGGACGTTTTAATATTAATATAAGTTCAACTTTTTAACTAACTAATCTATATATATATAATGATGCTTAATTTTTAAAGTGTCCGGATTGCCGGGTCGAGAGCTGTGGTTAATTTGGATACTTGGGTCGGATTGTGGGTTGACCCGTTTTTAAATTTAAAACGGTTAAAAATCTATATATATATAATGATGCTTAATTTTTAAAGTGTCCGGATTGCCGGGTCGAGAGTTGTGGTTAATTTGGATACTTGGGTCGGATTGTGGGTTGACCCGTTTTTAAATTTAAAATGGTTAAAAATAAAATTAAAAATGCTAGAGGTATGTTTCGAACTTGCAACCTAACAAAATAATTACAACTCTTTAACCAACTAGGCTACAAAGACTTTATATTTTAAATTCAACACCAAATTTAATAAACGCGGGACGTTTTAATATTAATATAAGTTCAACTTTTTAACTAACTAATCTATATATATATAATGATGCTTAATTTTTAAAGTGTCCGGATTGCCGGGTCGAGAGCTGTGGTTAATTTGGATACTTGGGTCGGATTGTGGGTTGACACGTTTTTAAATTTAAAAAGGTTAAAAATAAAATTAAAAATGCTAGAGGTATGTTTCGAACTTGCAACCTAACAAAACAAGTACAACTCTTTAACCAACTAGGTTACAAAGACTTTATATTTTAAATTCAACACCAAATTTAATAAACGCGGGACGTTTTAATATTAATATAAGTTCAACTTTTTAACTAACTAATCTATATATATATAATGATGCTTAATTTTTAAAGTGTCCGGATTGCCGGGTCGAGAGCTGTGGTTAATTTGGATACTTGGGTGGATTGTGGGTTGACCCGTTTTTAAATTTAAAACGGTTAAAAATAAAATTAAAAATGCTAGAGGTATGTTTCGAACTTGCAACCTAACAAAACAAGTACAACTCTTTAACCAACTAGGCTACAAAGACTTTATATTTTAAATTCAACACCAAATTTGATAAACCCGGGACGTTTTAATATTAATATAAGTTCAACTTTTTAACTAACTAATCTATATATATATAATGATGCTTAATTTTTAAAGTGTCTGGATTGACGGGTCGAGAGCTGTGGTTAATTTGGATACTTGGGTCGGATTATGGGTTGACCCGTTTTTAAATTTAAAACGGTTAAAAATAAAATTAAAATATATATATATATATAATGATGCTTAATTTTTAAAGTGTCCGGATTGCCGGGTCGAGAGCTGTGGTTAATTTGGATACTTGGGTGGATTGTGGGTTGACCCGTTTTTAAATTTAAAACGGTTAAAAATAAAATTAAAAATGCTAGAGGTATGTTTCGAACTTGCAACCTAACAAAACAAGTACAACTCTTTAACCAACTAGGCTACAAAGACTTTATATTTTAAATTCAACACCAAATTTGATAAACGCGGGACGTTTTAATATTAATATAAGTTCAACTTTTTAACTAACTAATCTATATATATATAATGATGCTTAATTTTTAAAGTGTCCGGATTGCCGGGTCGAGAGCTGTGGTTAATTTGGATACTTGGGTCGGATTGTGGGTTGACCCATTTTTAAATTTAAAACGGTTAAAAATCTATATATATTTAATGATGCTTAATTTTTAAAGTGTCCGGATTGCCGGGTCGAGAGCTGTGGTTAATTTGGATACTTGGGTCGGATTGTGGGTTGACCCGTTTTCAAATTTAAAACGGTTAAAAATAAAATTAAAATCTATATATATATAATGATGCTTAATTTTTAAAGTGTCCGGATTGCCGGGTCGAGAGCTGTGGTTAATTTGGATACTTGGGTCGGATTGTGGGTTGACCCGTTTTTAAATTTAAAACGGTTAAAAATAAAATTAAAATCTATATATATATAATGATGCTTAATTTTTAAAGTGTCCGGATTGCCGGGTCGAGAGCTGTGGTTAATTTGGATACTTGAGTGGATTGTGGGTTGACCCGTTTTTAAATTTAAAACGGTTAAAAATAAAATTAAAAATGCTAGAGGTATGTTTCGAACTTGCAACCTAACAAAACAAGTACAACTCTTTAACCAACTAGGCTACAAAGACTTTATATTTTAAATTTAACACCAAATTTGATAAACGCGGGACGTTTTAATATTAATGTAAGTTTAACTTTTTAACTAACTAATCTATATATATATAATGATGCTTAATTTTTAAAGTGTCCGGATTGCCGGGTCGAGAGCTGTGGTTAATTTGGATACTTGGGTCGGATTGTGGGTTGACCCGTTTTTAAATTTAAAACGGTTAAAAATAAAATTAAAATCTATATATATAATGATGCTTAATTTTTAAAGTGTCCGGATTGCCGGGTCGAGAGCTGTGGTTAATTTGGATACTTGGGTGGATTGTGGGTTGACCCGTTTTTAAATTTAAAACGGTTAAAAATAAAATTAAATATGCTAGAGGTATGTTTCAAACTTGCAACCTAACATAAACAAGTACAACTCTTTAACCAACTAGGCTACAAAGACTTTATATTTTAAATTCAACACCAAATTTGATAAACGCGGGACATTTTAATATTAATATAAGTTCAACTTTTTAACTAACTAATCTATATATATAATGATGCTTAATTTTTAAAGTGTCCGGATTGCCGGGTCGAGAACTGTGGTTAATTTGGATACTTGGGTCGGATTGTGGGTTGACCCGTTTTTAAATTTAAAACGGTTAAAAATAAAATTAAAAATGCTAGAGGTATGTTTCGAACTTGCAACCTAACAAAACAAGTACAACTTTTTAACCAACTAGGTTATAAAGACTTTATATTTTAAATTCAACACCAAATTTGATAAACGCGGGATATTTTAATATTAATATAAGTTCAACTTTTTAACTAACTAATATATAATGATGCTGAGTAAATGGATAATTGGGTCGGATTGTGGGTTGACTCACCCATAAACTTAAAACGGTTAAAAATAAAATAAAAAATGTTATCCGTAATTTTTTTCACGGTTTTTATATTATTACTCGTACAAATGCACGAGCTAAATGCTAGTTGTATAAAGTGATGTTTAATTATGGTTAAACTATAAAAAATAACCAATCAAACTTACAATAAAATAAATTCACAATGAAAACATATATTTGAAGTGTTTACTTTTTAATTTCTATATGATTAAGAAAGTGAAATGTCTTTACTACTGATTTAGTACTACCACCATAATCAATATCTCAGCAAAATAATTTAAGTTTTGTATAAGAAAATAAAAATCTTAAGTTACAAAAATATTTTAAGGTAAAGTAGAGATTATAAGTCTTGCTTTCTATATAAAATAAAAATGATTTTTTTAACCTACTAAGTAAAAAGAAGGAATTTTTTAAATTGTACATGTTTTTTTTTTTGTAAGATAAACTTGTCTTGATGATTGAGCTATTTTAATTTAACAATATTTTAATAAATTAAGTGCTTAAATAGTTTAAATGAAAAAAAAAAGTTTAATTTAAGATATCAACATGTTAAAGATCAATTTAAGTTGAAGTTGGGTAATCTTTGCTAATTTTTTATGTCAAAAAAATAGAAAATTCTTTGATAACTTATTATTTATTTATATATATACTTTTAATTTTTATTTATTTAATAATAAATTAAATATCAAAATATTATTGTTTTATTATATATTATTACACCATAAAATCTAACCCTTTTTTTTTTATAAATCAAACTAACAAGATTATTTATATCACCCCCATTGATAATTTAAATAACCTAAACAAAAAAAAAACTCCACCCTTCTTGTAAATATTTCTCACTTCATTAATTAACATGAGTCAATTGTTTTTCAAAACCACTTTATAAGGTTTTCAATATGTTAGCATGATTTTCTATTGCCAATTCTTTAACTTAATTAAATCATAACTTGTTTTTATTTTTTTAGTGAGAATGGATTAGTAGGCAAGCTTGGTTAATGAACACTTAAAATTTTGTTACAGAGCTCAAAGAGTCCCAAAGAATTTGCAGATGAAGTAGCAAAGGAAAGTGATCAATATAATGGGTTTAATCTGATAATAGCAGATCTATCTTGCAATTTGATGTTATATGTCTCCAACCGACCCAAAGAAGAACCACCCACCATTGAAGAAGTTTCACCTGGTGTTCATGTTCTCTCCAA
The DNA here is from genome assembly GCF_907164915.1 of Impatiens glandulifera. Lineage (NCBI taxonomy): Eukaryota > Viridiplantae > Streptophyta > Magnoliopsida > Ericales > Balsaminaceae > Impatiens > Impatiens glandulifera. Next base: position 4,355,554 of record NC_061863.1, read on the forward strand.
TGGTAGACTTGATTCTCCTTGGCCAAAGGTCCAAACTTTTTCATGTTAGAATATTGAAATAATACTTTATTGGCTAGCTACCTCATAAGTTGCTTAATTTAGTTAAAATGTATTTTTTTTTCAGGCAGAATGGTTGGGACTTAACCTAATAACATTGCTTGAAGAGAAGGAAATGGAATTGAACAAAATGGTGCATAAGCTAATGAGAGATACAGTTAAAGCTGACAAGAGTAAATTACCTCATATTTGGTCTCTTGATTGGGAGTTAAATCTGAGTTCTGTCTTTGTCCAATTCGAAACTCCACTGGTATGTTAAAAAAAATATGAATGAATATTTTTTTCAAAAATTTAAACCAATGTTTAGTAAAAAAAAAATCAATAACTTGATCTAAAACTTAATCAAAAAATCATTTTATCCACTCCCCTCCTAAAATAGATGATTTTTAAAAGTGAGTGTTATTGTGACGATAACAAAATACTAGAATAAATAATTTTACGCTTATTCTAGAAGTTTAATTCTAACTTTTTTTATTAACTATAAATATAATAGTTCAATTGTTAAAAGTCTTGTTTAAGAAATTTATATTAAAATCGTCGTCTTAAATTGAAATGAGTTTATGATTGTGAAAAATTGTGGTCCTAGTATTAGTATTGCTTAAGTATGGATCTTTTCTAAATTAAATAATTCACTAAATATTTTGAAGATATGTCACAATTTCATGATTCCCAATTTTTTTGAAGGGTCTGTTTGGAACAAGGAGTACTATTGCTTTGACTGTTGGGTTTGATGGAGAAGTATGTTTCAATGAAGAGTATTTGGAGAATAAGAAATGGAAGGAGAAGACTTTCAAATATAATATCAATGAAGCCAACATTACTCACAAACAATCAATTTGATGATATTATTTCATTATGAATGATTTATATAATTTTGTATTATGAAGGTTAAGTACCAAATTTAACCTTACATTAACTTTCAAAAGAGAATAATAATTTTATGTTTTGAATGTTGATTGATATAATTTGATAAATAAGATCATATTAAAATAATTGGATTAAACTTTGTGATAAAGTCAAGTTTTTACTCATTTGATGTTAATACCCTCTTTTATTTGTTACCTGAGCATGTTTTAATAGATTTATTTCATGCTAACAAATTTAAAATTATGTGTCATCTTCTATAACTATATATTGATTAAGACCCACTCCAGGGTAAACTCAATCTTATGTAATATAGCCCCAATTTCAGTTAAATCTTGATTTTATCGGATGATTTTTAAAAGTTTTTTATTTTCTGATTTTTTTATTCATCTTTCTCGTCTTGTCTTGTCTTGTCTGATCTTATTGATGTTGCAATCGAATTTGCACCATCTCTTATTTTCATTTGTTACAAAGTATCTCTCTAATTTCTATTTTATTGTCCTATAAATTTATTGTTTTCTTTTTATTTTTTCGGCACAACAGATATGAAGAGACAATTGTTCATCTCCTTGGTTGTTTTCATTCATAAATGATATACAGAAGAAGATTAGTTAACTTTAATGACACATAATTCAATGAGAAACAACATATTTGTAGTTAATGTCATCAAGAGTACTTTCGAGTTATAATATATCAAATCTATTAAAAAAATGCAAAGTTCTTCTTAAGTTTACACGGACAAACAAGTAAATTTGGAGATATATATATTTGGAACTGATGTTTTATATGCCAAAATGTGAATATTGATTATGCCGAAGACACAAAACCACTTAATATAACAACAATAGATAATTAAATTTACTTTATGTATTATTTTAATATTATGATGTAATTTTATTTGAAAATTTTGAATATATTTAAACATTTGTTTGTTTTTACTTATGCTAGTATATTTGGGTATTTAATAGTTTCAAGTATAATCTTAGTTAGTTTAGACGGTTGGAATTAAACTAATTCTATTAATTAAATGGAAATATATTTGGACTATAAATTAATCCAAATAAAATTCACATAAAATATTCATTGTGAATTAAATTTGTTAATTGTTACAATTAACATTAATGTCTTGAATGATTATTAATTGTTATTGTAACTACAAAATACTTATTGTTGGATGTAACTTGAAAGATAATGAAAAAGCAAGCAAGGATAACTTTGAATGAATGGACGATGGATTAGTGGCATTTGAATTAAAGAATTGATTATGAGTTTAATTTTCAACTATAAATATCCCCTCACCTTATTCCTCTTCACACATTATCTTATCACTTCTCACTCTAGAACTCTAAAGTCTTTCACTGTTTTTGTGAGTATTCTTGTGAGTGTTCTTGTGAGTATTCTTCGAGTTTCTTAACTCGATCATTTCTGTGCGAAACTTGGTGATTGTGATTCATGTACTTTTGTCTAGTTCGTTGTTGTAGTGATTTTTTTGTGTTAAATCATTGCAGGTTCCGTTGTACCTTAAGAAGCAGCCACCGACGAAACTCTCTAGCACAAACGGAAGACGGTGAAACTGTTAAGAGAACTGTGATTCCACCGGCTTATGAACAAACGAGAAATTTTTTCTGCATCTCTTAAATAATCTGTTGTATCTGTTTTATTTTCATTGTATTATTTTCATATATTATTTAATCTAACATAATATATATATATATATATATATATATATATATATATATATATATATATATATATATATATATATATATATATATATATATATATATATATATTTTGTGTCTTAATAGTCTAATAATTACTTTAGACTAATAAAATTTTATATGGAAGTTAAAGTTATAATTGTAGATTCATATTAATTTTATACCTTATAAAAATATATACTTATTTATTGTTAACATCTATTTTGGCTTGTTTTCTATTTATTTTGACAAGTTAGAGGTAAAATTGTGATTTGAAAATATTTGAAATTTTTATGATATTTAAGTTAGATTTATTTTTATATTGTTTTTTATCTGAATTCTACTGAAATAATATTTTCGAATTTTTATTTTTGTAAGTCAATTAAAAAAATAAACCGAACTCAAATAAAATCGAACCGATTACTTTTTGTTCGATTTTTTTATTTTTATTGTCAAAATAATATATAAACAAATATATATATATATATATATATATATATATATATTTAAATTAAATAATAAAAAATGAATTTAATTTTTAGTTTGGTTTTCAAGTTGAACCATCTCAAAAATTAAATTGAAAACTTTAACTTAATTCAAATTGTTTTAAAATTCGATTCGAAAATAAAATAAAATAAAATTTGTACGAATATTCAGTTCAGACAAAATATTGAGCACCCCTCCTCAAACCCTAATATTTGTTTTGCCTTGATCTATTTCATCATTTATTTTTATTAATCAAAATGCTAAAATATTATTTATTTAATATCTTTCCTCTCATTTTAAAAGGCAAACAAAAGATTTTATCTAAAACTTAAATTAAACCCAAAAAACTTAAGATCAAACAAGCTCTTAATGGTATTTTATGATTATTCAAATGCTATTTTAAATTCTTGGTGTTTTTTTTATAGAGAATAGTGAAGTACAAACTGGCAAGGTTTTTATTTTACAATCCAATCTCAACCCGACGACAATGAGTACTTCTATTTTTATAACTATTTCTGATTCGTTGGGTACTCGATGGGTAACTCATTACCCGATTAAAATATAAAACACAACTTTATTAAACATAAATAAATTTTAAACTAGTAATATCAAAATTTTAAAAACAAATGAAAAGTATTAATGTATTTATCTAACATATTTATGATATAAATATTAAAAATTATACCTTTATTATTATTATTATTATTATTATTAGAGTTGAAGGAGAAACTTAAGAAGGAAATTAAGGAGTAAGGTTGAATAGGAAGAGTTAAGGAGTAAGGTTGAATAGAACAGTAAAGATAATGAAATATATTTTGTTATTAAAAAATTATATATGAAGAGTCAAATATAATTAATACACTTTTTTTTATTAAAATAATGACTTTTACTTTGTAGTTATAAAAAATATATAATTTTTTATTTATTTATTGGTAGACTTATGAAAAGTCACACAAACCTTAATTAATATATATATATATATATATATATATATATATTATTAATATTGTCCGATATGTTATTGAGTTTCTCAATTTAAAATATTCAAATTTAACCATCGGATACTTATAAATATCAAATATACAAACTCATTTTTATTTACTCCTCATGCCTTTCTTGTAATTAGTTGTTAACTACTATTTTAATTTTATTTAATATGTTTGTCATTTTTTTAAGTAGGTTTTTGTTCAAATCAAATTAAACTTATCTATATATATATAATGATTATATATATATATAATAATGCTTAATTTTTAAAGTGTCCGGATTGCCGGGTCGAGAGCTGTGGTTAATTTGGATACTTGGGTCGGATTGTGGGTTGACCCGCTCATAAACTTAAAACGGTTAAAAATAAAATTAAAAATGCTAGAGGTATGTTTCGAACTTGCAACATAACAAAACAAGTACAACCCTTTAACCAACTAGGCTACTACTTTATATTTTAAATTTAACACCAAATTTGATGAACGCGGGACGTTTTAACATTAATATAAGTTCAACTTTTTAACTAACTAATCTATATATATATATATATAATGATGCTTAATTTTTAAAGTGTTCGGATTGCCGGGTCGAGAGTTGTGGTTAATTTGGATACTTGGGTCGGATTATGGGTTGACCCGCCCATAAACTTAAAACGGTTAAAAATAAAATTAAAAATGCTAGATGTATGTTTCGAACTTGCAACCTAACAAAATAAGTACAACCCTTTAACCAACTAGGCTACTAAGACTATATATTTTAAATTCAACATCAAATTTGATGAACGCGGGACGTTTTAACATTAATATAAGTTCAACTTTGTAACTAATTATAATATATATATATATATATAATGATGCTGAGTAAATAGATACTTGGGTCGGATTGTGGGTTGACCCACCCATAAACTTAAAACGATTAAAAATAAAATTAAAAATGTTATCCCTAATTTTTTTTACAGTTTTTTATATTATTACTCGTGCAAATGCACGGGTTAAATGCTAGTTGTAATTAATATTAAGTAATTTGTTAGTGACATTTATAGATTGGATTGTGTTCATACAAAGCTTTATAATTATTAATAAAAATACTATAATTTAAATGAGAGTTACTAATAATTTTTATTTATAAACTATGATTTAAAAATTATATCTTTTGAAAATGACTATAATTTGGATTATAATTTAATAGCCATTTTTTTACAAATATATATTACTGTAATCATGATCCAAAATATTCTATAATTGTATTTCAAAAACTAATGTTATATCAAACTAGAAAATATCTTATCCATTATACTTTTATGATTTTATTATATATATATATATATTTAGTTTTAAAAACAAAATAAAAACATATTTGTCAATGGATTGTCAACAAAATAAAATTCAATTTTCAAATAAAAATAATAATTGTCAATTTATTTTTTATTTTTCTTGTTTTTTCTATGGATCGGAGCAGTGATTCTTGAATCTGGTACATATGATGAAATTCTTCAAAAAATCCCTAATTTCTTCTTCTTTCTTCTCTATCTGATCGATTTCTATGAGTTGATTCATTTCCTTGATTGATCTCATCTTTTAGCTTCTTCCAGACGCTGCCGATTCATTTACCTAGTTTGCTTTTTATGCAATCGGCGGATTCACATACGAAATTCGTTTAGTACTGATATTGAGCTGAAAAAATGGCAGCAATGGATCTATTCGAGGCATACTTTCAAAGAGCCGACCTGGATCGGGATGGAAGGATCAGTGGAAATGAAGCTGTTGCATTCTTTCAGGGATCCGGCTTGTCTAAACCAGTTCTTGCTCAGGTTGTTTTCTCGATTTCGATTGTAGAATTTATCAATCTTGGAACTCTGGTTTACACAAGACTAAAATGAATTATTGTTTCTGTTGAGCTTATCAATTTCTTTTACTTGTTCATTTTGGTACTCGAGAGCATTGGGATTTCATTTCTAGAAGGAAATTGGAAAATGTTATTGACGTGATTTAGCATCTTAGTTTGGGTCTTGATTATACTACTATGAATTTATCATTGGTTAATTACACTTCAAAAGACCTTTTCTAGAATGAATGTTTATGTGATAAATTGAAGATATTTGTAGATTTGCTTAGTCTTTTCACTTTAGTTCTTCTTCTGAACTTCGGAAATTAGTTTTCTATTGGAAGATCTGTAATTTCGCCAAATTTGATACCCTGGTTACAGATATGGATGAATGCTGATCAGAGACAGAGCGGTTTCCTTGGTCGTGCTGAATTTTATAATGCTCTCAAGCTTGTTACTGTTGCTCAGAGTAAACGTGAATTAACTCCAGACATGGTAAAAGCAGCGCTCTATGGCCCTGCTTCGGCTAAGATCCCTCCTCCACAAATCAATCTTGCAGCTCTTGCAGCGCCTCAACCAAATGCAATGCCTGCAGCGCCTCAACCAAATGCAATGCCTGCAGCGCCTCAACCAAATGCAATGCTTGCAGCACCTGTACCACAGATAGGTGCTGTTACACGACCAACAACACCAAATCTTGGCTTCAGGGGACAGGCACCCCAAATTACAGGTATGAATCAGCAATATTTTCCTTCGCAAGGGAACCAAACAACTAGGCCACCTCTGGTATCTTCTGCTGTCAGTGCCCCCCAACCTTCACAGGTTGGAATTCCTGATTTTCCCAGAGGAGGTAACCCAGCAGCAGTTGGATTTCCAAATTCAAATGTTTCTGGTGGATGGTTGGGTGGAAATACCAGTGGAATGCCATCTGGTGTATCTCTGACCCCTGATCTGGGAATGACTAGGCCAACTGCTTCAGCTACAGCTAAACCACTGGATTCCCTGTCAGCAGCTCCATTTTCTGCAACCAAGCCTTCACAAGCACGTCCCAGCTCTATGAACATGGCTTTGGATCCAAGTTTTGGTGGTGACGTGTTTTCTGCTTCCCAATCTTTGTCAAAGAATAACCCTTTGGCACTTGTGCCTTCTATGAGCAGTGCATCTGCCCCAGTTAACCCCTTACCTGTAGCCAACGTATCACAGTCATCATCTAAGGCAGACCCATTTCAGTCTTTACAAAGTGGTTTTTCCCGGCCATTAACAGGGGGACTGCAGCAAGTCCAATCAATACCTAAACAAATCCAACCGGTTCCATCTCAAAACTTCACCTCTCACCCACCATCTGCAGTACCTACTGGGCCTGGAAACTCTGCTTTGAATCAACCGCAGATTCAGTGGCCGAAAATGACATCAGCTGGTGTCCAGAAGTACATGAAGGTGTTTGTTGAAGTAGACACAGACAGAGATGGTAAAATTACTGGTGAGCAGGCCCGCAGCCTGTTCCTCAGTTGGAGACTTCCAAGAGGTACATTCTTCTGTCCTTTGTTGCGTGGCTAGTTTAAGGTTGTCCCACTATTTTGTATTTTAACTATGTCAAGCATGGAAAAGTAGTGCTGCTATTTCATTTCTGTTTGTGTTTTGGCTAACAAGATGTCATATAATGCAATATATGTATATAGAGATGAGAACATTGATGGACGATTTACTAATAGAAAATTTAATTTCCCTTGAGTTTTCCATAAACTGTTTTACCAGGTATCAGTATTTCCTAGATTTTCTAGTTATCAAATATATAAAAAATTATTATTCTTTGTATAATTTTATAAGTTTTCGAAAAGAAAATTAGTTAAAACTGCTGTAAGCGCAAAATCACGTCCACAGTAAAAATTTCCCGTATAACTTTTTATAGAGAATTGGAAAACAATATCTATCCATGTTGAAAAACACTTACGTATGTGTTCTGTATAGACATGGGCTGCTTAACAAACACTGAAAACAATAGTCTGCAAGTATACAATGTTTTGGGTTGCTATCACAGCATTGTGTTTTTCTTATCAACCAGTCTTCTGATCTTACCCATTTTAACTTTTGTTGGAAAGTACAGATATGGGGTCAATGGATTTCCTTATCTTATTTTTGTAGATTGAAATAGAACTTGTGTGATGAAGGTGTATAATTCTTATATCCTCTTTGTGTCAATCCTGTTTGCATTTACTTGCTTTATTGCTACTAACGGAATGCCCAATAATAAATATGACTTTGATGAAAAGGAGAAGGCCTAGAATAGTTTCCCAAAATACAAATTAGATTCAGGTAAGGATTACCATTTGGTTACTGATGAATGTTATCACCTTTGGCTTATCCAGAGATCTTGAGGCAGGTCTGGGATTTGTCAGATCAAGACAATGATAGTATGCTTTCTTTGAGGGAATTTTGTATAGCCCTCTATCTATTGGAGCGCTTCAGAGAAGGCCGGCCGCTTCCACCAACACTTCCAAGCAATGTATTGCTTGATGAGACTCTTTTATCGCTTACAGGCCAGCCTACTGCTTATGGAGGTTCATCCTGGGGTGCAACTGCTGGTATCCTCTACTCATACTCAAATAGTTTGGACCTTCACCTTCTAGACATGATACTGATCAATTTGTGATTCTTGTCTTAGGTTTTAGGCCACAACAAGGGATACCTGGTTCTCAGCCAATGGCACCAGCTGCTGGTCCTAGACCTCCAATTCCTGCAACTGTACCCCACAATGATCGAAATATTCAATTTAATCAAGAAAAGTCATTGATTGCCAATTCTAATATGGAACAAAGGAGTAACGGGGAACCAAATTCTGCAGATCCTATGTTTCAGGAGATGGCAGAGCCAGTGAAAAAGGTACTAATTTACGTTGCTCATTGTCTGAGATATTGTGATTTTTCATAATCTGATGGCTGGCCTATCCTAGAATAACTGACTTTTTATGGGGATGAAAGAGTATTGTTTCTAAAAACTCTTTTTTTTTGGGCAGATTGAAGACAAGGATAAACTTATTCTGGACTCAAAAGAGAAGCTTGAATTCTACAGAACAAAAATGCAGGACCTGGTGATTAGTTACCTTCCTAGTATCAATATATGATTGCGTATAATTATATTGAACTGTTCCACGACATGATTGTGCAGTGTCATGGAGTTTTGATGTATCATGTTTTCCGATTATTTCTTTTTGGCATATTTTCCAGGTTTTGTATAAAAGTCGGTGTGATAACAGACTTAATGAGATCACAGAAAGGGCAATTGCAGATAAGCGTGAGGTACTTTTGTGGATTCCTAGCTTCATAGTGCTTAGATTTGATATGTTGATAATGCTACTTGCAAAAGTGTGTTATGCCTGCTTTTAGCTGTGGAAAAGGTCCATGATGCTATATTTTTCATATTTCAGTCTGAATTACTTGGGAAGAAGTATGAAGAAAAATACAAGCAGGTTGCAGAAGGTGCCTCAAAATTGACTATAGAAGAGGCTACTTTCCGTGATATTCAGGTGAAGAACTTTATTTGTAATTTTTTCTAGGGCTTATCGCGGATCGATTATTTGGCTTAATATTAATCTAGCCCTAGTAGACCGGTTTACACTCAATTATATTATGCAAATCAAACGTATTTGTCAATTTTTTGGATATCCGACCCTACGCATTGAGAAATTCACCACCCAATTGGTTGCGAACTAACTTCAAAACAATTAATTAACGAATTCAAGTTCAAAACACCAACAAAATAACAATTTCAAATAAGTTTTCCAATTGATCAAACTTTGTTTGTTACAAAGATGCCTACAAAATCAAGTCTATCTGCAGTAGCAAATAGTAATAGTTAATAATTGTTTAAAATGAAGTTGAATATAGTAGATAGACAACAACTGAAAGACACAATAAATCTTCCAATTGAACAAAGGCAATTGAAGTGCTGAACAGCAGCCAACCACAACTTAGGAACAATACGAAGCCTAAATTGCCTTATTTATGGGCAATTGAGCATATGCTTATTTCATATTTTAAACAAACAAAAAAATAAGTCAATATTTACCAAGTTAGATGTTAACGAGTGTTAGCTAAAATCATAAATGAACAAATGTTACCTACTTTCAAGTTGGTTTATATGTGCAAAATTTCTTCTTGGATCTCAACATTATATATTTCAAATGCCACCAACTTTGAGTACAAACTAGGGGGTGATTGCAGATCTTTTTGTTTCGGTTATTTGGCTTGACCCTATATAATAGATTGATTTATACTCTAGCAAGATCATGTATCCGGCGTATCAAATGTTTTTTTTTTGGTTTGGATAGGGGCGGGTTGGGCTACTCGTTCATCCCTAGTTTATTTTTTTATGACTAGAGATCAATTCAATCTTTCATGTGCACATCTAAAAAAACATTAATTTTCCTTATGTTGAACTTCCTTATCATATTGATATATGTAGGAGAGAAAGACTGAACTAAGTCAGGCAATTATTAAAGTTGAACAAGGTGGTAGTGTAGATGGGCTTCTTCAGGTAATCCTTAAGAAGTTAATTGTTGAGCCTTTTTGCATCATTTTGAATAAAGCTTTGTCTTTTCTAACAACTATGGGAGGGTGAATACAGGTTCGTGCTGATCGCATACAATCAGAACTTGAGGAGCTTGTGAAGGCTTTAACTGAACGATGCAAAAAACATGGAATAGATGTGAAATCATCGGCAGTTATTGAACTTCCTACTGGTAGATTCTCCACTTAACATGTCATTTGTGATTATATCACCTCAACCAACAACTAAAAAACTGTCAAAGAAAACCAATGTAAATTAAAAAATGGAGAAGGAAAAGGACCTAGGGGTTTGTATCCATATCATATTAGGTTCATTTCAGCTGCAACATATTTTCTTTAAAGTGCATTCTACTTGTCATATGAAGAACTGTTTTCTATGTTTATATCTACCCTTCATGAAAAATTATGTTGATTTGTTTGTGTTTAGCTGTTGCCTTACTTATTCCATTCTCCAATTATTTTCCATGTTCTTCAGTAGATATAACAAGGATTGATTCATCATTCATATTTTGTTTCATATGTGGTAGATCGTGTCATGTGATTCATGTTCGCTATACCTTTTTGTTTAGGCTGGCAACCTGGGATTCCTGAGGTAGCAGCTGTTTGGGATGAAGATTGGGATAAGTTTGAAGATGAAGGTCAGCTTCCTAACTTATTCACATACTTATGCCCTTTTACTTTCTTATATTTACTTCTGCTCAAGCATCAATACTTCGGAGAAGCCTATTTGGAAACTTGTATTTTGTCGCGAACGTTGTCACATTGACAATCCCATTGGAAAAATGCTAAGTTAAAAATGAAAGTTTTTCTTTTCCTGGTTTGGTATAAGATTTTTTTTGTAATTTTTGTTGCTTCATTTGGTATACAAGTTATTTTTTATAGTGTAATATTTTGTTCAGTTTGGTATGCAATTTGTTTTCTGGATCATGATTAGATTATTTTATGGATCAAGATCCAAATTATTTTATAGATCATTTTTGGCAAACATAACAAAGGTAGAATTTTCGAGATCATGGTCAACTTGAATAAAATGTATACCAGAACAGGGGTTTATATGTATCCTGACAAACTTTGTTGCAGGATTTTTGCATGATGTTTCTGTACCAACCAAAGAAAGTTCGGCTTCTTTAGAAAAAGAAAATTATTCTCCAAATGGAAGTTTGTCTTCTGAGTCATTGTCACGTGTAGACGGTGCTTCAGATAAACATTTTGTCAAAGGTGATAATTCGATTCAGGGTGAATCTGCCTATGCTCATAGTGACAATGAATCAGGGAAAAGTCCATCTGGGAGTCCAATCGGGCAAACAGCATTCGACAGTCCATATCGGGACTATTCTGATGATCATTTCAAAAAGAGCCCCGATGCAGATAGAGAAGCCCATAGGTAGAACGAGTAGTAGTTTTTGTTCTTTCATTTTAATACTGAATTATTGCCCCTGTCCTTTTCTCCTTTAGTAATATACTCTTTTCTTGCTGTCTCTTAGTGGAGGAGGCTTCGATGAGCAAATGTGGGGTAGTTTCGACAATAATGATGATATTGATTCAGTGTGGGGCTTCAACACGGATAACACTAAGGTAAATTATTCCTAATCTATCTTCAAATGTGTTGATGATTCTCATTGCTTATATGAATTTTTATGTGTTCTAGTTTTGGTCCTCTAGTCCTGATTACATCAACTTAAGGTTTAAGTGAGAATCGAACTCGTTTAGTGTTGACATCTGATATGAGAGTGGTAGCGGTTAATCCTGTTTAATAAGAAGTTGATTATAGATATTACTATAAATAAGACACGAAGATGCCAAAGATAGGTGTGATGTTTAGTTGAAATTCTATCTTCTCGGTAAGTTACAAGTTCTTAGGGTGTGATTGATAAAACTGAAAATTAAGTGTTGAATATTGAATATTATATGACAAATTAAATAAGTGTACGAGAAATAAATGTTTAAATAAACCTAATGAAAATAACGGAATTTAAGTATTTGGTATGGAAGTTGATTTGATAAAATGTGAAATTAGTGTCGGAAAAAGTATTTAAAGATTGTTTTACCCTTATAATGATGTAATTTAATTAATATTCAAAGGTTAAAGTTGTTTTTCGTATGCTCATTCCACGTTCAGACGAAATTGTGTTTACGTATGAAGCAGGTAAATGAACTTGGTTGGTAGAAACATGAAATTGAGTTTTCTCGCAATCTCTCTGTTTTTCTTACAGGGATCGGGTTTCGGAAACCACGGAGAGAAACAGTTTGATTCTAGTCCAAAAGGAGGATCATCCTCTCCACATACAGAAAACGCTTTTCGCAACAAAAGCTTATTCAACTTTGAGGATTCTGTTCCGAATTCTCCACTCTCTCGTGCTGGTAACTCTCCATCGAGATTCAGTGTTGGATCAACCGACCATTTCTTCGACAACAACAGATTTGACTCGTTTAATGATCATGGATTTTCTTCATCTTCAAGGCCTGAGACTTTGTCTAGATTCGATTCAGTCAATAGTTCTCATGGGAATTTCGATATTGGTCAAGATTCTCGGTCAGGCTTTGATCATAATCAAGGAACTCTTTCAAGGTTCGATTCTATCAATAGTACTAAAGGGTATGATCACAGTCGGGGGTTTTCATTTGATGATTCGGATCCGTTTGGTTCTAGTGGCCCGTTTAAGGTATCGTCGGAGAATGAAACTCCTAAGAAGAGTAGGTCCGACAATTGGAATGCTTTTTGAAAATCGTTTTTTTTTTCTGTACACTGTTGTTTGTTATATCATGAAGAGAATGACATGTTGCAAAAGACTTCTTTTTTATATTTTTTTTATCACTTTGTAATTTCTGTTATGAGTGAATTTGTATTTTTTTTTTTTTGTTCTTATATGTTTATTTTTAACTATAAAAATTTGGTGTGATTGGTTTATCATTCTTCTTTCAGACAGATGAAAACAACATTATTGGGATTGAATATATTCTCAACATTTTAAAATGTTGTTATTGGCTTCGTTTGAAAACATTATTTTTTTTTTCACTTTTTATATATTTTCTTGTCACATTTGAAAAACATTATTTATATTAATCTGACACATATTTATAAACTAATTGTCATATTTGTTTATGTTGAATTTGAGTTGATGGGTAAGGTCCAATCAAATAAGGTGTTCAGGCTTAAGTTAGTTATATATATATATATATATATATATATATATATATATATATATATATATATATATATATATATATAAGTGACATATACAAAGAACGAGGTTTAACTGAAATGTTTAATTGTGATAGTTGAATCGAGTTTGTAACAGAGCTTGACGGAGTCGGAGATGTAGACCATCTTTTTTGGGTCGAACTCCGATATTAAATCTTGTGTTATTTTATTGGTTTCTTGATGTTATATTTCTTAATTCTTTGATTGATTAGAAGAGAAATTCTCTACAGTGGTATCAGAGCTCGGGTTGGGCAAGATTAAAATCAATCTTGAAGAATTTTGAGGAATTTTGGAAAGGTCGTTAATGTTGGCTAGTGATACGGATAAGGAAGATTCTGACTCAGGCGCAGAAAGAGACAAAGTGGACAAAGTTCAATATTATACAAGAAAGAAATCAACACAGAAAACGGCACCTTGGAAATTCCAGTGGCAGTCCATCTCAAGCATGAAGACTGACATTGACAAGTTCGATGGCAATGGAGATTTTCGCATTTGGCAGCGAAAAATCAGGGCTCTCTTGGCATAGCAGCATCTTTTGTGAATTCTAGAAGAACCAGTCTCGTGGCCACTAGAGATGAGTAAAGATCAAAAGATCGAGATGACAGAGACAGCGATTGGCACGATCATTTTTCATCTCTCAGATTCTGTAATCCGGTTCATAGACAATGAGAAGACTCCGGCATCGATGTGGAGGCGCATAGACGAGCTGTTCCAATCCAAATCTTTGATCAACAAGATTTACTTGAAGGAAAGGTTGTTCAGTTACAAGATGATGTCAGAAAAAACTCTTACTCAGAATCTTGATGAGTTCTTGAAACTCAATATCGAGTTGGCAAACTCAGGCGAGAACGAAGCAATGAGCAATGAACATTAAGCAATAATCACCCTTAACTCTCTTCCCGAATTCTACAAAAAAGTCCGTAATGCGATCAAATATGGACGATCAAGTATCACTTTTAAAGAGGTGATTTCGACATTAAAGTCGAGAGAGTTGGAATTAAGAACAGAAAAGAAAGCAAGTTCGAATGGTGAGAATTACATGGCCAAAGGGAAAAACTTTTCAAAGGGCAACATCGCACCAATAACAAATCGAAAGACAAGAAAAGCAAAACATCACAATCAGAATCTACGAAAACAAGAAAATGTTATGATTGTGGAACTGTTGGTCATCTTCGAAACCATTGCTATAGTTGGCTAAAATATAACAAGAAAAAACAAGTGGAGACTAAAGAATCTGCGAATTATGGTGATGGCTATGATAGTGGAGAGGTCTTAATGGCGTCAATGGAAGATGCTAGAAGGGACTGGGTTCTTGATTCCGGTTGTACTTTCCACATGACGTACAAAAAAAGATTGGATCTATAATTTTCAGAAACTGAGTGGTTGCAAGGTGCTGATGAGAAATAACAATACATGTCAAGTAGAAGGTATTGGAGATGTCAGCATAAAAATGTTCGATGGTGTTGTAAAGATTTTGAAACAAGTCAGGTTCGTGCTTCAGTTGTCATGAAATATCGTCTCTCTCGGTATTCTTGATGACTTGGGATACACAAATTAGATAATGTCGGGGAAGATGAAGATAATGAAGGAAAACAGGTTAATGATGCAAGGTATCAAGCAAGAAAGTTTATATCACCTGATTGGTGAAACTGTGTCGAGATAGTCTGCACTTGTAGTTTCAGATGAAGACAAGAAGGCCACGATTTGGCATCGGAGGCTCGGTCACATCATTGAAAAAAGTTTGCGGATTCTCAGCGACAAGAATATATTAGGCTCAGATAGAGTCAAGTGTCTAAACTTTTGCGAGCATTGCGTGTTAGGCAAGCAGCATCGACAGAAATTTAAGACCAGGGTTCACAAATCCAATGACATGTTGGAGTATGTCCATTCAGACTTGTGGGGTCCTGAGAAAACATCAACACATGGAGGTAACTCGTACTTTTTGTCAATCGTAGATGATTATTCTCGTAAAGTATGAGTTTATCTTCTGAAACACAAAAGTGATACATTTGAGAAGTTCAAAACATATTTGGTGAAAGTTAAAAACCCTGAGAACAGATAATGGGTTAAAGTTTTGCAACGAAGTATTTGATAGTCATTGTCGTGAGCTAGGGGTTCAAAGACATAAAACAGTTTGATCCACACCCCCAACAAAACGGAGTTATTGAGCGAATGAATCGAACTTTGATAGATAAGTCTCAATAGATGCTTTTCGGGGCAGGTTTGTCCAAGTCCTTCTGGGGTGAAGGTGTAATGACAGCAGCATATTTGGTGAATCGATGTCCATCGACAACAATTGAGTTCAAAACTCTTGAAGAAATGTGGATTGGTAAGCCTCCAGATCTGTCTCATCTTAGACCATTTGAATGCATAGTCTTTGCTCATCAAAAAGTGAAATGTGTGTTCTCTGGGTATCCTCGAGGAGTGAAAGGTTATAGGCTGTGGTTAAGACTGTCGGGTGGTTTTAAAACCATAAATAGCAGAGACGTAGTATTCAATGAAGAGGAGTTTGTATGTTTCTCTCAAAATTAATCTAGAACTAATCATGGTGAATCGGGTATAAGCGAGCAGTGGACTGGTCAAATGGAGAGTAATACAGGGGATCATGGTCAGGTGAAGCCATTGGTTTCAGATCAAGACATTGAAATGGTTGTTGATAATCAGGTTGAGTTTACTAATGTTGAACATGTTGTGGCACAAGACGAGGAAGTTACAGCTCAGTTGGAAGCTAGTTATCA
This sequence comes from Impatiens glandulifera, assembly GCF_907164915.1. Classification (NCBI taxonomy): domain Eukaryota; kingdom Viridiplantae; phylum Streptophyta; class Magnoliopsida; order Ericales; family Balsaminaceae; genus Impatiens; species Impatiens glandulifera. The sequence continues at coordinate 4,371,974 of NC_061863.1, forward strand.
ACTCGCAAGGGACAGGGAAAATAGGCAACCAAAACCCATCCAGAGGTATGAGTTCTCAGCTTATACCGATATGTTGGCATATGTGTTTATGACAGCAGTTGAGTTGGACAAAACTGAGCCAGAAGATTTCAAAAAGACTTTGAGTTCTAGTGATAGATCCAGTGGATGGAAGCTATGAAGAAAAGAAATGAATTCTCTTTATAAGAATTCAACTTGGGAGATTGTTCCGAGGCCTGTCAAACAATCTGTGATCAAGTGCAAGTGGATATATAAGATCAAGGAAGGTAGGGGTCAAGTACAAAGAAAGATTAGTTGTTAAAGGATTCTCTCAAATGTAAGGAGTGGACTATAATGAGATCTTCTCACCAGTTGTTAAGTACAAAACCATTTGGATAATGCTCTCGTTGGTAACTCAGTTCGATCTTGAGTTAGTACAGATGGATGTTAAGACTGCGTTTCTTCATGGAAATCTAGAGGAAACCATCTGTATGGAGCAGCCAGAAGGGTTCAAAGTTCATCAAAAGAATGATGTGTTTGCTTAGGAAGTCGTTGTATGGACTCAAACAATCACCAAAGCAGTGGTACTTACGGTTTAATGCGTTTATTACTCAACAAGGCTTTATGAGGAGTAGCTATGATACTTGTTTATACTTCAGAGGGAAGAATATACTTGAAGTTGATTATCTTCTGCTATATGTAGATGATATTCTACTAATCAGCAAAGAAGCTTCAAGTGTGAAGAAGTTGAAGATTGTTCTAAGTTCCGAGTTTGATATGAAAAACTTAGGCAAAATTGCTAAGATTCATGGGATAAGGATTAAGAGAGACAGGAAGAATGGTGTAATGACTCTCAGCCAACAGGGCTATCTCGAGAAGGTGATTGATAAGTTCAAAATTCGAGGAGCCAAGCCAGCAAAGTTGCCGATCACGAATCAGTATCTGATGTCGTCTGTGAACTCGAGAAAAACCAGGTCAGATCAGACTTACATGGAAAAGATTCTGTATTCAAGTGCAGTTGGGTCTGTGATGTACTCAATGGTTTGTACCATGCCAGACTTGGCACATGCGATTAGTGTCTTGAGCATGTTTATGGCGAGTCCAGGCCGTGAACATTGGCTCACAATGAAGTGGTTACTAAGATACATAGCCTCGACTACTGATGTGGGGATATGTTACAAGAAAAGAAGTGGAGCAGATGTTAGTGTAATTGGTTACGTGGACTCAGATTATGCAAGAGATAAAGACTCAAGGAAATCAACTTCGGTTTTCTACTTTTTGGTGAACGGTAACTGTATCAGTTGGAAGAGCGAGTTGCAATCAGTAGTGGCTTTATCAACAACAGAAGCCGAATATATCGCAGCAACTGAAACTGTAAAGGAAGCAATGTAGATTTAGGGTCTGCTGCAAAACTGAAGGTGTTCGAAGGACCTGCGACGGTGTTCACAGATAGCCAAAGTGCACTACACTTGTGCAAGAATCCTGTGTTCCATAAAAGAACAAAACACGTGGATATCAAGCACCATTTCATTCGAGAGAAGATAGCACAAGGGGTGGTTTCAATCAACAAGGTTGGAACAGAAGATAACCCGGCTGATGTTGGAACCAAGGTACTACCTCTAAGTAAATTCAGACATTGTTTGGATTTCTTAGAGTTCAAGAGATGTAGTGCAATGAAGGCTTCGAGCAATGAAGTGATGAACATATTCGATTTCACTAGAACAAGAGAAAGACCTTTCAACCCAAGGTGGAGATTGTTGAAATTGAGTTGATGGGTCATGCCCAATTAAATAAAGTGTCCAAAACTTATAGTTAGGACAAGTTGTTTATATTATATATATGAGTAATTCACACAAGTGGGTTAAAATTTTTATATGTGTGAGTGATATATATAAAGAACGAGGTGTAACTGAAACGTTCAATTGGGATAGTGGAATCGAGTTCGTAACAGAGCTCGACGGAGACGTAGACCATCTTTTTTGGGTCGAACTCCGATATCAAATCTTGTATTGTTTTATTGGTTTCTTGTTGTTATATTTCTTAGTTCTTTGATTGATTAAGAGATAAATTCTCTACCGTTTTAATAATAAAATAATCCTTGAAAATAAATTCATAAATTGTACCTGAATTTGTCTTCAATTTTTATATATAATTCCTTTTCATGTTTACATTTTACAATTATATGTGATTTTATGCATTTTAATAGTTAAACATTATATATATATATATATATATATATATATATATATATATATATATATATATATATATATATATATATATATATATATATATATATATATATATATATATATATATATATATATATATATATATTTTGAAATTTTAGGAATTTAACACTATCTTCTAAGGTCATAAAATGTAACCAAAATTGAAAAATATCTATTTCTTGTACTAAACGATAAAATTAAAATTTACACATACATATGAATGTTTTTTTAATTAAATAGATATTTTAAATTTTAGTGATGTAGTAACAAACTTACACAAATCATTATAATTTAATTTACAAAAATGTTGATAGAATAAGTTCATTTAACAAACCGACTGTTGGAATGAATTTTTTTTAATGAAAAAATAAACCTGTTCGATCAGTTTACTTACCCTATCTATTCTAATGAATCAGGAAATAAAAAAATTGATATTTATTTTAAAATTGAAAATGAATTTCCAAAGTATTAGTAATTTAGTACATAACAATAATAATATTGTAAAGGTAAACAAAAGATCTCATTTATGGATTCTTGACATGTATATATCCAGCAAACTTCATGAACAAATATTGGCATTTTCATCGTCGTCTTCTTCACCATTTCTTTTCTCTTCTCGCACTTGATTGTCTTCTTCACCATTTCTTTTCTCTTCTCGCACTTGATTGTAAGCGGTTAACGTTTTTGCTCTCATGTTTGCTATCTCTACTATGATATCCATAGCTGCCCCTCCACAAAATCAGTGTTTTTTTAGTATATGTGCCAAAACAATAATGCAGATTTTATGTACCTGATTCGAATGATGTCTGTGCGGCTCTGAGCTTTGGAGAAACCAGAGTTCCAAACACTTTGAGTGATTTTGGCCGCTCCTCCTCAATCTACCAAAATAACAAAGCAAATAACATTGTGGATGAATTGTGCCCATCGTGCAAAGGTGAAACAAGATTTCAAATACATTGTGGAATGAATGTTTGGATCAAGTATAACAAAAGTATAAAGATTGTATTTAAACGTATGGAAAGTGGAATCTTAAACAAACTAGTCAACTCGACCCAAAATCTGGATAGAATCTTTAATTTCATTTCAAGTATTAAAAACGTTTGTTCAAATGTAACTTGATTTATCCTTTTCAAATATAAACTCTCCAATATATCAATCTAGGTTTCACCTGTTTTTTATATTATATATCTACTATTTATAGGTGTTAATTGGCTATAGTTACCTTCTTAAGTAACTTTTGGGTTAGGGTTTATGATGGCCCAGATTCTTTTACCCTATAGTGATCTTTTTGTACTTTTGAAAGCTATTAGGGATGAAAATACAAAGATAAACATCGGAAACTGTAAAAGCAGTTAATAATTCATAAACGAAGAACAAAATATTTTTGCAATATAACTTACTTGCTTGTCAACTATAAAAGTGACTTCAGTGATGGCTGGTCCTTCATCCAGAGTTACTGATAAAATAATGAATATTAAAGTAACAGGCGATTGATAGCAATGGGAATTAATCGATAACAACAATAACTAAATATTTCTATTATCATTGATATCATGCCAAATTGCCAATTCTCCAACCATTTGAAATGAAATGCCTAGTTCTAAAGGATTTGGGAATTTATTACACTTACTTAAGGACAACAAAATCTTGGGCCTTGTTTGAACTTGGGTTATTTGAAAAAAAATTGTTTTATGTACCAAAATATTATTGGTAGTTTTGAATGATGTGATTGATGGTTGAAAGAATGATGGATTATTTTGAAATAATCACAAATAACCCACATCAAACAATCTCTTGATAAAGGAATAATGTTAAACACTAGGGGGCTTTGTTGTTAATTGGTCAGGCCAGTTGACCTAATAGATCAGGATTATTATGAGATAAGTTTAGGGTTTAGGGTAGATTTCCCCTATAAATGTGACACCTATGTTATAGCTTCTCATATTGTTCCATTGTCTAAGTAAACCCTAACAGTTGGTTAAGGCTAGCTAAGTTAGTTACTGGTAGTATAAATAGTGACATAAGTTTGTTTGAGGCATTATGATATGTGGATTGTAATTGGTTTTTTCTTAATGAAAATTCTTTTATTCTAATTCTACAACGATAACTCCCTATTCTCAACCATAGAATTCAAAACTTGTTGCTCTGATACCAATTATACAATGTAACTAGAAATTAGGGTTTATGAAAGAAAATCCATTGTATATAAGAAGAGAAGATTTCCATTACAAAATATAACTCCACAAAGTTAACCTCCATTGCCAAACTACCTATCTTCATTCATATACCACCTCCAAAGTCAGTCACTCAACCCTAACATGTTTGACAAAAAGGACAAATTGAAGGAAATAAAAGGCATGCTTTTATCTTATTCAATGCATATAGGAATGAGTTTACCTAATTCAATGATCAAGGGTATCTTTTCTAAAGAAGTAGGTGATACAGATATGTTGTTTCATATCCAAATCATAAAGTTCACAAAAGTGCCAAGACAAAGAAACCTCTAGAACTAAATTTGAAGGGAAAAACAGCATAATAGTCCCAATACTACGTAAAATTAGGGGATATAAGTACCATCTTTCTGGTTTACTTGTAATGTCGTAGCAGCAGTTTGATCATTATGGTTGAATAAAGCACTGTTGATACGCAAAGGCCCCATAGAATATCGTGCACTCGCCAATTCCATCCATCCCTGCATAGACCAAGTGTTCTGAATATATTAAACATATAGTATTAACCATTACCATGTTTCAAATCTAAATCGCAAGAAATCACATAAGTTGAAACAGAAAAACTTCAGAATGTCAACTATTTGTATCAAAATGTTAGATTCATATATCTCAGAAATAAGTCTGAGTATCATCTTCTTCGTAAAGTTACCTGGCGAAGTATTGACGATAATGAATCGTAAAGAGTTAAATAGCTATCAGTTGAATCAAGAAACTTCAGAATGTTTTGATCTCTTGCTTCTACGTCTATCTTCTTTTCTTCATATAGATGCTCAGCAGACACATTCTCATTTCCAGCACTAATTATTCCTACTCCACTCAGATCAGACGAAGAACCGCTGCAGATTAGAGTTTCTCAGTCATATTAAATTGATAAAACTTCAAATCCGTCTACCTATTATTAAAACGATCATAAACTTCGATGCGAGAATGTCAGTAGAGTAATCAACAAGATCTCTAGCTTAAATCTACAACCATCATGATTTCCATTTTAGATCACATTCTTAAGGATGATTATGATTATCGATCAAAACCTAATATAGGAGGTGGTTAATGATGAAAGTAAACTAAACTTCGTCTTTATCATCCTTAGCTAATAGTCTAGAATTTTAACCAGAACTAAGACAACGAACTTACCGGAGTACTTCCGCCATTTTCCTTGAGTTTTCAGTCTGATTCGCAACAAAGAGAGATAGAGAGATAGAGAGAAAGAGAAACTAAATCCTCCAAAGATAGAATAATGCCCGGGAGCCCATAACCCGACCCGACGCATAATATACAAGTCGGCCTAACTTACTGTCCGAAAGATGTTTTTTAGTTTTCAAATAAGGGTGTGAGCTTTTTATTGGTTTATTAACTGAAATGTACATAAAAATCGTTGAATTAGTTTCATTGCAAGATATTGGTTCGATACAATTCATGAAATGAATCACATGATTTCCAAAATACAAATGCATTGTATTTTAGATATTTTTAAAATACAAATGCATTGTATTTTAGATATTTTTATTTTTTTTTATATTATTAACACAAGTAAATAGTAGTAAATAGTTTAAATGCGTGTTATACGATAAATTCGGATACGATAAATTCGGATCTACTGTCCCGACTATCTTAGAGGAGAAAGAAAATTGAATATTAAAATAAAATGGGATTTAAGGTTTATGTCATGTATATATATATATAACTTTTTATTTGTCTCATTTATTAAAACGACATATGATTTAATATATAAAGCGTTAAACCGAACGTTAAAATTTGTTTAGTAAAAAAGAAAACCGTGATGATTTCAATTTAGCCGGATCGATTTGATATTTGGTAAACTTTTTCGAAGAAAACAAGCTTGAGTATATACTTTACCGGCCATTCTTGCAATTTTAGTTTGAGAAAATTGTTCAAGAAACACTTAAAAATGGCACATTTAGACTATTAATGTGCGACATAATGAACAAAACGTTTCCCTTTCAAAATGAAAAGATGTTTAAAAAAAAACATTATAGATGTACAACCGCAATTGATTTAGTAACGCAAGAATAAGCATCAAGTTCATTAGCCATTTTATTCCTCGATACATGTCTCCAAATCATCCCCTCACCCGACGCCGATACATCGCAAACCGTCAAGAAATCCAACACCTGCCCGAATATCTTAAACATCTCAACCCCAAAAATCACGTCTCTATCCGAAACAAACACCGCATTCCAATCCATAGGCGCATCAGGATGAGTGGAAACTTCAAACCAACTAAAATTCACGAAATCCAACTCCCATACTTTCCTCACCGCCTTATTCCTCCTCCCGATTTCACCGTCTCCTTCGCACCACAAAACCGATAACATAAATAATCGCCCACTCAAACAAATCAGCTTCGGGTAATACTCGTGAACACGGGGAGGAATCGAAACCGTTTCGATCCACACCCAATACCCCCTTTCTACGTCAAAACCTACAAGCTTATCGCTTTCAGAATAAACGTAGAAAACTCGATTGCATACAACTCCCGAGCAAGCAATACCAAAATTGACCGGTAATCGTTGAATTTCTGACCATTTATTTGACGTTGAATCGTAAATCTCCCCTGTTTCCAACCGCTCATCCCCCGATCCAACTCCTCCTATCGCAATCAGAACGAATCGTTTGTTTCTATTAATAGAACAAGTACCTAGAATCGGAGATGATCTTGCATACTTCATGGAGGCCATTTTATGCCATGATTTACTCAAAGGTCGAAACAATAGAACTCCTTTGTGTGTCTTTTTTCCGAGATTGGTCAAGCTAGAACAACCTCCAACTATATAAACACTGTCTTTCGCGCTAGCAACTGAGAACATGAACCTTCCTTTAAGGATCGAAGCATCTAGCCTGTGCCATTGGTTATTAGATACATCTAACGAATGAATCTCCGAAGAACACGAATAACCATCTTTAACAATGCCAAACAGAAACAGCCATGGATTTTGATGTAAACCATCTTGTCTCATCTGAATGAAACGTTGATTCGTCGTTAGATATCGCCATTTCTTGCAGACGAGACGAGCATTCATCAAGCTGGTGAGTGGAAGCCTAACTAGACACATCTCGAGAATATCATCGGGGAGAAAGACATCGCTTCGACTCTTCTGAGGCTCGAGTTTATACGTTTTCCTTGCGTTTCTCTTCCAGAACTTCTCCTTCATACCGTAAGAGAAGCAATCTATAGCACTTGATGATTTTCTTCTACCATTTTGATCCACAAATGTTTCATTTGTTTCAGCTACAACTTTGCAGCTACCATTCCTACCATTTAAATTGAGACATTTCCATGAAGACCATCTTGTATCATTGATTTCATCTCTTTTATTATTACTTTTCTGCTTCGGGCTAGGGTTTCTAACCAGACCTTTCGACATAGACATACTTAATGCTTGAAATTCCTGACTAAGAGATGTTTCACCAGTCAAGCTTTCACTAACCATCGTAGTTCCTCCACTTTACACAAATCAATAGAAGGATAGATCTAAAACTACACCTGGCAAATCCAGGAGATTCACTAAATGATCGAGAAAACAAGTGGAAATATCAGATCCGGAGCGGTTACCAGAAAACAAATGATGTATCACGTATCAAATGGCAGTTAAAACAAAGAGAAATCTGGTAGAAATCGTGTAAGTAACATTCAGCATACATTAACATACCGATTTGGAGAAATGGAGATCGGAGACCGAACATCGACTTGTTTATCTTATCTGCATTCTTCTAGCGATTTGCATACATTTGGAGAATCGAGATCTTCATGAGAAAGTAGAAAACGATACATGATAATCAAATCAAATCAAACATGGAAAACTGAAGATTGAGGAATGAGAATTTAGTAAAGCGACTCAACAATGATGAGAGAGAAACAGCAATATTACAATTCTCCTGACATTGTTTTTGTTCTCTTTCTCTTCCAAAGAGGCGTTTTCATACTCTCTCTCTCTCTCTCTTCAATCATTGCAGTGGGAGCGGTTTCTCGGCAAATTAATATTTTATTTATTTATGTCGGTGGGGAGGACCTTTAGACTTTAAATTACCTTTCCCAAATTCGAGACCTTCCAAAATTATTATTTTTTTTTTCATATAAAATAAATAAATTAATTAATTTAGGTAAGATGTTGGTAGTAGTAAATATTCCGCTATCTTAAGATGATGACAATTTTTTTTGTTTTATTAACCTATATTAGCATGATCCTATTGAAAACAAATTATATTATAACATCTTTAATACATAAATTTATATGTATATCATTATACATAAATATGAGTTTATATTTGTGTAAAAATATTATTATTAGATAGGTAGAGTTAGATTTTAGAGAATTTTTTTGTCTTATCGGTTTTAAACGTTGATAACTTATTATTTACGCGACATTTATAAATAAAAAATTAAATTAGTGACGTTTATCTTTATTTTATTTATTTATAAAAGACATATAGATAATAAGTTAACGGAGTTTGTAACTGTTAGAATATTTTATATAGTTTTAACCATAAAAATATTCCAGTTTTTAATTTTGAAACAAGAGATCTGAAATCTCAAAATTTTGGCATTTACTATTTTTTCTAAATGAGCGTAACATGATATGAAATGCATACATATTATATTAAACTAATCAGAATATTTCACTCTCAATTAACACTCTAGGGTTATTGATTGAGGGTTGAAAATTTTTAACTCACATTTGAATAGAATCTCTTTATTAAATATCAATGTTTATATTTAGAACCGAGATCCAAGATAAAGAAAAAATTCAATTTCATAAATCATTTTTCATTATAGATCTATCAATTTACGGAAATAGAGTATTAAAATTATATATTTAAAAGTAAAGATTTAGAGTAAAGATTCTAACATAAATTTTATATTAACCTCATTTATTTTCGTTTCTTAAGATATCTTGCAATGACTAATAATAATATAAAAATTATTTAAAGGTAGCTTCATCCCCATAACTTCTCATATTGAAAGTTATATGGGACAACATGTGCATATACAAATCTTAAAATAATCTATATGATAATTCCACTTCTTTAAATATGAAAAATCCAAATAAAAACAAAAGTGTAGAATTTATATATAAAAATTTGTTTATTATTTGCCAAAGGGTCTTTATCAACTTATTCTACTAAATATATTGCCAATATGACAAATTTTCAGCCTACTTAATATGTTTAATAATTTCCAAAACTAACTAAAATACAAATTAACCGAATTATTTGAAAATGTTGAAACAAAACAAAAATACAATTAGATACAAATTTAGAAAAAAAGTCTTGAAATAGACAAATGGGTCCTCCCCTTATGACTTTACCCCTGCAATATATTATTTGATTTGAAATGAAATTAAAAAATATTAAACCCTTGTTTAATGTTGATTATTTTATTACTAAATTTCTTATCATCAATTAACTACTTTTTTTTTTTGTTAATCAAGAACTAAAATAGTTTTAAATCTACTTTATCATATACTAAATATGAAGGATGAGATGAGGAGATATTAGTAATTTTAAATAAATTCAACTAAATTGAAGACATGATGTAGTCATAAAAAGAAACAATATACACAAAAATAAAATAAAAAAACTAAATTAATATAATAAAATGCATAAGTTCATAGAAAGTTAATTAAGTAAGTTCTAGTGCATAATCATCCCATAATGTAAAAACAAAACAAAACAAAAAAACTAGTAACTATATCTCGAAACCTTTAACAAACCGAAACCTCCTTCACTTACCACGTCTCTAGATTGTGGCGTTTCTATACAAGCCTCAGGAGGTTCGGTCAAGAAACAAACCACCACAACGGTCAAATTATCGCACGCGTTTCTCTTGAGCGCCTCCCTTACCAATTCCCGGGCACATCTTTCAGGGTCATTATGCAGCATCAACTCTTTCCTCGAAATCGTAACAGAATCCTGACTACTCATCACATCCCATAAACCGTCGCATCCCAATATCAAGAACTCGTCTTCATCAGTCAGTATTGTTTCAAGTATCTCTGGCTCAGCACTCAATGGACAAGCCGAACCTTTCGTGCCTTTCATGTGCCAATCTCCAATTGCTCGTGAAACTGATAACTGCCCATTTAGGTAACCGCCGTATACAACACCTCCTAGTAGTTCAATTCTTTGTCTTTCGGTTGGGCAATTTGGTTTGTGGTCTTTCGATAACTCTATCGCTTTTCCTAGCTTACTTAGCACTGCCCGACAATCACCAGCATTTGCCACCAATACTCTTCTGCAATCAAACAAACAAAAAACAGAATTCCATCATTATCAATAACTTATTATGTCAAATCAAATCAGCAAAATATTAAATACTAAGAATATATTAATCATCCAAGATGAAACAAGTCCTAAGAGTATATCCTTCTTTTGAAAAGAGAGACCCTTTTCGTTCATCCACAAAAGTTGTGACAAGAGTTATCAAAAATTAAATCAAGGCCAAACAACAACAAATGAAACGACAAAAGAAATGATAAGTTGAGTGAAAAAATTCCCTAAACCTATTGTTAAATAGGTATGTGAGAAGACGTGTTATGATAAGACAAATGACAAATGGACGGAGGTTCAAATATATAATTATGAGCTCATGGATCGTCTAGATGGAGATTCCTAAGAGTATATCCTTTTCTGAAAGCGAGACCCTTTTCGTTCATCCACGAAAGGTGTGAAGGTCACGCTTTGCCTAGACAGAAATAACCAATTACAGAACAAGTTGTGACAAGAGTTATCACAAGTTAAATCAATACCAAACAACAATAACAAATGAAATGACAAAAGGAAGGATAAGTTAAAATGTGACAAAATGCCCTAAAAATTATTGTTAAATAGGTATGTGAGAAGATGTATTACCATAAGACAAATGGGTCATGGTTATGAAGGACCAATCCAAGAGTTACATGTTGCAAAAGGTGGAGGTTCTAGTTAGTTTATATGATTACGAACTCATGGATTGTCTAGATGGAGAGTCCTAAGAGTATATCCTTTTTTTGGAAAGCGAGACCCTTTACGTTCATCCACGAAAGGTGTGAAGGTCATGCTTTGCATAGACAAAAATAACCAATTAAAGAATAAGTTGCGACAAGAGTTATCACAAGTTAAATCGAGACCAAACAACGACAACAAATGAAATGACAAAAGGAAAGGATAAGTTGAAAAGTGACAAAAATGCCCTAAAATGTATGGTTAAATAGGTATGTGAGAGTCCGTGTCATGATAAGACAAATGGGTTATGGTTTTGACGGGACCAATCCAAGACTCACACGTGGTAAAAGACGGAGGTTCTATTTAGTTTATATAATTACAAACTCATGGATTGTCTAGATGGAAAGTCCTAAGAGTATATCCTTTTTTGGAAAGCGAGACCATTTACGTTTATCCACGAAAGGTGTGAAGGTCACGCTTTACATAGACAAAAATAACCAATTAAAGAGTAAGTTGCGACAAAAGTTATCACAAGTTAAATCAAGGCCAAACAACGACAACAAATGAAACGACAAAAGGAAATGATAAGTTGAAAAGTGACAAAAATGCCCTAAAAAGTATGGTTAAATAGGTATGTGAGAGGACGTGTCACGATAAGACAAATGGGTTATGGTTTTGACGGGACCAATCCAAGACTCACACGTGGTAAAAGGTGGAGGTTCTAGTTAGTTTATATAATTACAAAATGATGGATTGTCTAGATGGAAAGTCCTAAGTGTATATCCTTTTTTGGAAAGCGAGACCCTTTACGTTTATCCACGAAAGGTGTGAAGGTCACGCTTTGCATAGACAAAAATAACCAATTAAAGAGTAAAAGTTGCGACAAGAGTTATCACAAGTTAAATCAAAACCAAACAACGACAACAAATGAAACGACAAAAGGAAAGGATAAGTTTAAAAGAGACAAAAATGCCCTAAAAAGTATGGTTAAATAGGTATGTGAGAGGACGTGTCACGATAAGTCAAATGGGTTATGGTTTTGACGGGACCAATCCAAGACTCACACGTGGCAAAAGACGGAGGTTCTAGTTAGTTTATATAATTACAAAGTCATGGATTGTCTAGATGGAGAGTCCTAAGAGTATATCCTTTTTTGGAAAGCGAGACCATTTTTGTTCATCCACAAAAGGTACGAAGGTCACGCTTTGCATGGACAAAAATAAACAATTAAAGAGTAAGTTGCGACAAGAGTTATCACAAGTTAAATCAAGACCAAACAACGACAACAAATGAAACGACAAAAAGAAAGGATAAGTTGAAAAGTGACAAAAATGCCCTAAAAAGTATGTTTAATAGGTATGTGAGAGGACGTGTCACGATAAGACAAATGTATTAAGGTTTTGAAAGACCAATCCAAGACTCACACGTGGCAAAAGACAAAGGTTACATGTTGTCTAAATGGGTAAATTTGTGGAAGAGGGAAAAATTTGTTCAAATATGAAAGAGTTTCTTCAATAAATGCCTCCTCTTAATACAACTTGCATTTCTAGAGGAGTTGCCTATAATGTAGCAAATCAGTCATGTTTGGGAGTTCTATTGGAATATATTCAGGCTATATACCTAATAGTCTTTCTTTGATTCTTTGTAATGACATTCAGGTATATTAATAAAAATTACTTTGTTGACTTAGAAAAAGCAAAATTGTAGTTATACATAATCATGTTACATTGTAGATAATTAATTAAATGATATCTAACTAGAGTTAGTATGGATAAAATTGGATTAAATGGACAATTAATGAGAATGGTCCTCACCCCTTATGCCATAATACCACATTATATGAAAGACTTGGGCTAAACTAGAATTGGTTGTTGTTTGGTTAAGGAATTAAAATTAGAATTAGAATTCGGTGCAATTCCACTTTAATAACCTCCGAAGTCTAAGTCCAATATACTCATGTACGATTCAAGTGAAGATCATTTGTAGATTCTTATAGTTAGGTAAAAGAGAAAGAAGAGAAGTAAGAAAAAAAACGTCTCTTAAGAATTACAATTAAATGATTTTTCCAAATATAAGAATTGAATGAATTGTAATTCAATGACAATTCTTGTAGAATTGAAATCATAATAAACACCGTAGTAATTATGATAAGCAACATAGTGTTGTCGTTTTGTATCTACACAAGAAGTAAATTAAAGTTTCACGATGGTTTCAGTTACCTTCCGAAGATGAGAGCCGTTAAAGCAGTGGTGCCTGAAGATATATCGACGGAACTATCATCTGCAAATGCATAATCAGCATTGATAAAAGCATTCCTAATTGCTTTTTCCATGCAAACAGGAAAATCAGAGTCCTCCACAATGAACCTCAAGATGTTCTCCCTAACAAATACGGCTGCTTCAGTCCCACCATGACCATCAAAAATCTGTAAAGTCAATAGACAAATCTCATTTTCAACGAGTATGGAAGAGAATATATAGAATTCGAGGATAAACAGAATAATAGGCATGAGTATCATTAGAGGAGCTTTCAAAAATCTTATCATTGTTGTTTAATCCATGTTTATATATTAACAATTCATATAAATCTAATAATAGAACTCTTAACAGAATCCTAAATTAAATATCCTAAACTAATATTACCTATTAAATATAATTCTTTAAACTAATATGTTACACTAAGAATCATACTTTCATTTAAATACTCAATTCATTATTTAACGCTACTTATAACTTCATCTACTTAATAACTACAATCATTTCTTTACCATTTATTCATAATTATGACCCTAATATATGCTTTTAATCTCGTATCAAAAATCAAATTATGGAGTGTACTACCAATAAAAAAAGAAAATAATTGATGGAATGGATATTAAAAAGAGTATGAGATTACTATCTCTTCATTTTTCATCCAAATGGGCTGAAAATGAGCTACATTGCTATGAAATTTCTAATCACAAGCAGATCAATCTTCAACTTAAGCTAAAAAATGATGCCCCATTAGCATCTGCTAGAATTGTGAGTTTGACCTAAATTTGGGTTAATTAGAGTGATCAAAAATAGTGTTTCTCAAGTAACAATTAGCTTTCCTGTAGCATTGTGTCTTACACCGTAGAAGGTCCCTGAAGATGGCAAATCTATAGCTGTACCCAAATGCTGATGAAGATTGTCTATGCATATATGTTCATCCTCCATGAACATCTTGGATCCCTTCTCAGCACAACTCCCAGAGCGAAATACAGGTGGGAAGTCCAAAGTTTCATCTGAAGTTAACTTGACATCAGTTGGGGAGTGATCATCCTATACAAAGATCCAATCAAGTTAGTTGTAGTGCTCATAACTCCTACTCAAAGAAGAAACATGCAATGATAGAAAGACAATATTGTTGCAATAACCAAACAGAAAAAAAAAAATGGTAAGGAATGGTTAGCCTACCATCTCCGTAGTAGAGGCAGTAGTAACAGAGCTCATGCAATCCTGTAAAATGGGGAGTGATTGAGGAGGATTCCCATTTTTCATTTGCTTCGGATTATTCTCATCTTCATTTTCATTGTCTTGGTTCCGAATCCCCTCTAAAGTGCTAAACGAAAATGAGAAATCAGTACCTGAAGCCATGCTTATTGAAGTACTGCTGAGGCCAGTAACTCAATAATATCAAATAACCCTTAAAATGAACAATGTATGCGTTTGATCTTTGTCTTCGTTAGCTTGCTCCACCTCTGTTTGTGCAGTTAATCCAACAATTCATCTATCTCCCTTATCAACAGTGACTCCAACTAAGATCTCAGAACAAAATCCTTGATTCTCAACAAATACATGCATCAGAATGTCTAAAACTCAAATAAGGTCACTTCTCATCAGCCAGTTGAGAAACAAGTTGCTGTGTAAGAGCTTAAACAGAAGTAGTTCAAAGATTATACCAAGAACCCAGATCGCAAATCATGCAAAGGAAATCAGAATTGAACACCTTATGAGAAGATGTGAACAGGAAATAAGAGAAATTCATGTAATCCGAACTATCGAAAACAAAGAAAGACCAAATTCAAGAGACCCATGTAGATATAGCAACATGATACCTCTATTCGGAAGTGCGATTTAGAGATATGAAACTAGTTCTATCAAATACAGCAATCGATGATTGCTATGCTTTTGAAGTGAAGAGGTGTAATCGGGTAACCGACAATCCGACGGAAATAACTAGGGGAGAACTGGGTTCAGGGGAAAAAAGGATCCGCGTGTATGGTGCGCAGACATGGATGAATTCACGGATTCACGCGATTTTTGGTCAAATTATGTGAGTATCAGACGAACAAGAAAGATGGCTTCCGTTACGTTGATTATTGATCCTTTGTGGGACCCATCTTTCGATACGCCCGTCCTGACCGTTTGATCTTAGGAATATAGAGCATGTTTGATGTAGTTGAAAAATTATGATTTTTCTTGGAAATAATTCTTGTTTTAGGAAAAAAACTTTATTTTCTTCCTTTGATGGAAAAATCTTTATTTTGATATGTTGGGTTTTTATTAAATAAATATTTCTATACTTTTTTTATTATTATTTAATTAATTTATTAATTAAATATTAAAATATTCTTATTTTATCTTTGTAAAAATTAAATATAAAAATAAATCAACATTATATTAATTTATCAAAAAAAATTTAAATAACTTAAAAATCAAACAAGCTCTAAATGTAGAAAATAATTATTTATTTGTTTATTTATTTAATATTTAAAACATTATAAAATAAATTAACAGTAAATTAAATAATTAATACCAAGTGTTTTCAAAAGAGAGAAAGACTTTAACTCAATATAATTTCTTAATAATTTAATTGATTATCTTTAAATAAGTCTCTAATCTATTTAAACGTATAAAATAAATAATTTAAAATAAAATATTTATAATATGTTATTTTTAAAAAATTATCTCAATTATATAAATTAAATTTTATAATTATTCAATCAATAAAATAATAATTCAAAAAATATTAAATATATAAAAGTAAAAATAAAATAATATTATTGTAAAGCTAAAAATAGACACTTTAACACATTTAAAATTGTTAATTTAACTAATTTTAACTTTTTAGAATATGCACGTAATTTATTATTAGAGTAATTAGAAAAAATAAATTATAGAGATAATGTTTGATTACACATGAAAAATAGGTTTCAATGCTACGTCTCATGTTCCCAATGAGTCTCATGTTCCCAATGACGATGTTTTATTAGAACATACATGTTTTATAAGAACATACATCTATATTATTGTCATAGACCTATAAACGAGAATGAAACTAACAAATGTACCTAAAAATAAAATAAAATTTAAATAGAACCTTATCCAAATATTTTGTTTTTGCTGAAATATTATTTTTGATATTTATACTTTTTAAATGATTAAATATTATTTAGAGCAGAAAAATAAGAAAGATTGAAACAAGAATAAACAAACTGACCATTAGGCCAGTTGACCGGCAAGGCGTATATGAACATAGGTCGTGCTCGCGCAGGTGCTGTCCGTAGATGTGCATTCAGGTTTAGACACATGTGTAGTTCTGGACTCCGGACTTTCGAAGAGAATTATAAGACGAATGTTCGAATCCTAAAAACATCAATTTTTCTTTATGCCAAAGGAGATGATTCAAATATTAGATATTCCGAATGATAAAAGAATAATGCGTGTTCTACCTCGCTATGTGCAAGAGGCCTCCAATATGAAGCAACAAAAGTGTTGAAATGACTAAATCCAATTTCGAACTGAAAACCAAAAACAAAATTTACAAATTGATAAATTGATGATAACCTATCTAGGAACTTACCATAATATGAAGTTGAGACAACATTAACATATTAACATAGTCTATGATGGAAAATCCAAACTATTCTTTAAGTATTTTTTTGGAAAATTTTGGAATTCTCTCAAAACATAGATTCAAACACAAATAAAAAATTCAAACAAGTTCTAACATGTTTAGAGAACGTTTCTAGGTTATTGTTCTTAAGCAAAGTATCAAGAACAACAACTTAGTTTTTGAATTTTCTTGGGTATTTCCTTATTATGATGAATGAAAGGAAACTAATCCGACAAATAGCTTATAAATCAACCTAGTAATGTTTCTAAATCAGCAATTTGAACCAAAAAACATTAAACACAAACTACTAAACTCAAATATGAAAAAAAAAAATCAAACTTTAGCTTATGATTCCATAGAAAAGTTTCTTACTTCCTTGTTTACCAATATCCAAAAAAAAAAAAACTAAATAAACTCAAATTCCATTCATTGAGGAAATGACTTACAGTTCTCCTTTCTCTCTCTAATCCCCTCTTTCTCTTGCCAAAAGCTCAAATATCTCCATTTTCATCCAAAATTTCATCGAACAAATGGGGATTAACCGATCCTGAAAACCTGCAAGGGATTAAGGGAAATGATCACATCACATTTCTTTTGTGATCATTTCCCTTTTAACCATTGAAAATGTCAAGAAATGTCGATTTTGCATTTTCCAAAAATGGATCTGCTGCCTGCCTGCTGCATCTAATGCATCGGGGAAGAAGGGGTTGCATTGGAGCTCAATTGGGCCGCGTTGTACAAGATCACTCCACTCGATTGACTCCAAACGTTCACCTCTGGGCCTAGGCCTTTATTTTAAGGCTTGGTGTTGCATTAATGGGCTTATTATATGTTTGGGCCTGAGTTGAACCCATTAGGTCTGCATATTTACTCAAAATTAATTAATATATATATTTTATATATGTTTGTACTTTTTTAATTTTTATTTAAATTAGTTCGGCATTTAATATTTTGGAATTCGATTATATAATGTTGTCTCTAAATTTATTTCAATCACGTGTAATGAGTGAGTCGGTATATGAATACCTTTTGCACTCGAGATATATTTCAAATTATAACATTTATAGTGTAAAATGTGGTTTTCTATAATTTTATTATGTTTGGATAAATTATATAATTGTAATTTTAAAATGAAATATAAATGATAAAGTTAAAAGTTATTAATAAAAAAAAAAGCTTTTAAAATAACATAATGTAAATATTTTATTTTATAAATTCAAATAGATTAAAGAATTATTGTAAGTTATAGTTGAAGAGTTATATTTAAAATTATATTAATTTTAATATAAATGATAATAGTATTTGTTTTTTTTAAGTTAAATAATTTTAGATATAATAAAGAGTTATAACCTGTATTTGATTTCGACATCCAATTGTATGTCAAGTATAATCCCCCTTCATTTTTCTTTATTTTTGTTACATTGTTAGCTAACCAATTTATATTAAATTTTTACTCTTTTATTAAAACTTTTATTTTCACATAAAAGTGTATCACTCTCATTTTATATGATATAAGTTCTTTTTTACATTAATATAATTTTATAAGAGCTTGAGAAGTATCATATTGATGATATATACTATCTATGCAATCGTTATTTTTAACTCTTTAATCAATTTTTATTTATTTATTTAAGAGAGTAATGGCCCAATTTGAATACTTCGGAATCTGGAGCTTTTAAAATTTATTTTTTAAATATATTATTGTGATCATAATTTACAAGAAATAATATTATAAAATATATACTTTAATTATTTATAAATTAATAATATTTGACAATTCATAAATTAATTGTTTCTCATTTTAATTGAAAGTTATAAACATTGCCTATCCAATTTATAAATCTGAAATTAATTATTTAAATAATAAAATCAAAATAATTAAAATTAATGTCAAATATTATTAAATAATTAATTGAATTAATTATTATAATAATTAACCTCAAATAATTAAAATAATAGTAAAAAAAATTAAATAAAATAATTTGAGATAAATGTTATGCTCACCTCATCTTAAATTAATTTTAAAAAATCAAAATGAATTGAAATAAATAATTTATGATAAAATTGTATACATTTTATTCAAAATAAATTATTTATTAAACTCTACAAATATAAAAAAAATATAAAAATAAGCAAAATAAATGTCATATTTATTAAAAATATTTTGTAGCTTAAAAATAGAGCTAAAGGGATTGAAGAAAAAATAATTTCAAACAAGCTCTAAGGCTAAAAAAGTGTCGCAATTTGCTGTAGCAGATGAGCACCCATGCTCCATTCCATGCTCAAGAACGCTCCGCATAGCCCGCTGCAATAAAAACAAGATGCTTCTGCGCAACATACAGATGCATCCAACGATGTCAACTTAGACGTGCGCGAATCTCTCATCGCTAACGGAACGCCCAATGTTCGCGCTTAGGCTCTAAACAATGTCGTTTCAACCCCTCCTCAATGCTCAAATGCGGAAATTTCGGCATAACTTGACTTCTTCCCCGCAGTAACAAACTAGATAAGAACAACTTTCATCTTTGATTTCTCAAAGATTGATCTTTGTCGTTTCTCCACTATTTGAATACGTTCAAAAGGTGAAAATATCACCCTACTTTGGTGATCATTTCACCTACAACCCAAGGAAACATCATTTTCTATACAAGCAATTGACTGAAGAACAAATAAAAGGACATTGCTAGCCTTTTTCACTAAATTAAAGCCACTTGCAACCAACCTTGGGAGGCTAAGGCTATAAATAGCATCCTCTGAGCAAACTGAAGGTAAGGAATCCAATCATAAACCCTCAATCACTCCCAAAGAGAAATCCATCATTAGAAATTTTCAAGTTTTGTTCTGAAAATTTTGAAATTTCGTGTAAGGCTGTAAAGCTCGGATCTGTGCATTCACAAAACTTCTAAAAGAGTTCAGGAGTGTTCTTTAACTCATAGTAAGATCCCAATCATACTGTAATTATTATAGGTTTTAATTAAAAAAATTACATTTCAGTCGACTAGTTTCATATATACTAGTTGATTGTTTGATATCTTGATTGGAAAATGATCATAAGATCATTTGTAAGCACTCTATCGAATCAATCAACTTAAATATGAAATACCCAAATTTGATTTTGAAAATTTTCAAAATCGGGTTTTTGTTCTTAAGTTATTACTCATGTACATCAATCTAGAAACCTTACTAATACGTTTATAAGGATGTTAAGAACATATTCAAGCCAATTTTAAGTAATCCCGATCATGTTTAATAAAAAACTAATTTTTTTTATAAAAAATTCAGTTTTTGAATTGGTTAAAACGAACCGTCAATGTTCATATTTTGATTTTATTCAACCATATGAAGTATAAGGAATCTATTGGCTAGCTCCTTGCACTTTATTAAACCTTACAAAAATAAATATGTTGTTTTAGCTCAAAACCGTTTGAGTTGAATGGAACATCATCTCAATTGAATGATGCATTGGGATGATGTTATAAATGATCACTAGGACTAGGTGAAGTTTCCCATGCTCTTGGATCAACGTAATAGGGCCCTAGTCAAAATCATCAAACATGTAGTTTGATGTTCTTGACGTCCGACCGAGGGTTCAACCTGGGTTCGATTTTGGACCGAGAAAATCGAACCCTCCCATACACCGGACCGAGAAATCTTGCACCAGGACGATGATTCATAGCCTAGGAGCAAGAGCTCCTTGCATCCGACCGAGGATTCCTAACATGGGACCGAGCTTCTCACACCCCGACCGAGGAATTTTGCATCCAACCGATAGCTTCCCGCACTTGACCAAGAGCCTCTCGCACCCGAATGAGAGCTCCTTGCAACCCGACTGAGGAATTCCGCATCCGACTAAGAGCCTCTTGCACCCACGACAAGAGCCGGAAGTCTCTCGCACTCGACCGAGAGCCTCCCGCACCCCAACCGAGAGCTCCCGCACCTCGACCTAGGACCGAAGAAAACCACACCCTAGACCGAAAAGACCGGTCATATGGCATGCTTGGTTAGGATTTTAAGTTTCAAATTGTATTTTTATTATTGTAGCCCAAATCATTTTTTTAATTTGCAAAAAAATATAAAAATATATAAAAATATTTTCATAAAAAATATTTTTATAAGGGCTTATTTGAGATTTATTTTTATATCATAATAAAAACTGATATTTTTTAAGTACTTTTCTTAGTAGCCATCGACATCAATCTTAAGTACCAGCATTTAAATATTATCTACAAATGCAAGAAAAATCTGTGTATGTTTAGGACCTGAAGAATAATTGGTTAAATAAAATATAATAAACTAATTTTTCAAAAGTCATGATTTTATAGAGTAGAAATCGTTCTTTAACGGGTACAGAGAATATATGCGAACACCCTTTCCCGACATCAAACAATCGAATTAAAAAACAATCTCTCTGATCAAATATTCGTTGTAGACGTATCATTTTATTAATTTTAAATTAAAAATCAATTGATTACTCTTTTATCAAATAACTAATCTTTAAATTAATTTAAAATAATATTTCTTTTAAAATATTATTTAAAATTTGATAAAATAATTATTATTATAATTAATTTCAAATATCGGACATGTTTCAATAAATTTTTTAATTAATGTTTTATTAAAAATATTCTCAACACTGCAAACTGATGTTTTAATTTTTCAAACTCAAATTGTTTTCGAGACAAGGAATTTTAGGTTACAAAAGTGTTTATTCTTATAGTTAGTTTAATGTTGGTTATTTGAGGATTTTTAGTGTTTTTTATTAATAAACAATATATTATTTAAAAAAATAGATTATGTGTTTTTTTTAATTGGTTTTTTAATTTAAAATTTAAATTTTATTAAAAAATATTTTTAATTAATAAAATGAGGTAAATTAATTATTAAAAATATACCATTTAAATTTGAATAAAAATCTAAAAAACTCATAGAACAAGCTTACCTTATTTCTTATACAATAATGTTTGCACTTTAATTACCTATATATTTTATTTAATTCACTTCTTAGAAACATATACTCTACTATTTTTTGACCATTATTTATTTTTTATATATTTTTTTTATGTAGGACATTTAGATTATTTAAATATCATTGTGTTTTAGAAGAAGGTTATAGTAAAAATATAATGTTTTTTTACTAACATAATTTATTTATATTATTTTTAAATTAAAAAGAACTAACAGGATACTCAAAACCATAACCAGACCAGGTTTTCAACTCAAAATACTTCTACAAACATTTATTATAATACAAAACTAACTTGTTTTTCCATTATCAAGACTTCATCCTAAAAAAAAAAGTTAGTGACCTAATCTATTATTTATTTAGAGATTCAATTAGGTTAGACTTGCACCAAAATATGGTTGTGACGGTGCATCAATACCATATTACTTACTCAATATGATATTACCCAAAATTTATACTCGAAAACTCGTCTCGTTAAAATAACTCAAACTTGAAAAACTAATAATGTTTGAAAAATTTAGGATTTTTAGGATTTCTAATATACATATTATATTATATCTTTTATAAAGTGAACTATAAATATAATTCTCAAACTCGATTACAAAATAAGTTACTATTCGAGTCGAGCTTTGAGTTATTTACGAGCAACTTAACTAGTTTACCACCACTATTCCAAGACACACAATTTCATATAAATAAGGACTACATTGATAAAAATATAATCCATGGGGGGAGAATGAAGAGGATTAAAGAATTTATGGGCATAATTATGGTGCATAGGATAACAATATGTGGCATCTTTATTATTCTATTTTAGTTTTGTTAAATGATTTTTTTCTGGTCCTTTCACCAACGACCATGGCTTCTTCTCTACAGAGCTCTGTGATAAATGGACATGGAATTGAGCATAATCCCTTCCATATCGCGAAACAGACGGTAAGAGAAACAGTCCGGCGAGTTACCGTCGTTCTTCCGGCCGGAGACATTTCGAGAAGGTCCGCCGTTCTCATTTCTGTTTTGCCTTTCGGTCTCATTTCTCTTCCTCAGCCATTACTGGCTAGAGAAAGAAGAAACAGGAAGAAGATTCCGCTTGAAGATTATCTCACCAGCCGTAAGTTACTCTTCTCAATCTACTAATTTCTAGTTTCATTTCGTTATGAACATATGTAACTGTATTTGTTGATTCACTACATTGATTCTGTTATAGATTCAATTCTCAAGTTAGACCTAGAATCCTGTATCTGAATAGGAATTGTATCCATTGAATTCAATATCTAAGTTATTTCAGTAATGATCTGTAGCTGTAATCGATGAAGTATCTGTATAGAAACTGACGAATTGTTGATATTAAATATTATGATCTAGAATCCTGTAATGAATTGCTATAATAATTATGTGTGCGTTGATTAATCTTAGTAAGTGTAGCAGCTGAGGAATAGGAATTGAAATTGGATCCAATGAATTCCATATCTAAACTATTTCAGTAATGATCTGAATCTGTAATCAATGAAGTATCTGTATAGACTGTATAGAAACTGACGAATTGGTTGATATTACAACAGCGGATGGTCTGAAATATTATGATATAGAGAAAGGAAAAGGTCCTATTGCTGAGAATGGATCATCAGTTGAGGTTTGTGCATATATCATTATGAAAATGATAAGGTTTTATACTTGAATTGCTTCTGTATTCACTTTTCCATTCTGTTTAGGTTCATTTCGACTGCGTTTACAGAGGAATTACAGTAATTTCAACCCGAGAATCCAAACTTTTGGCTGGAAACCGAAGTATTTCTCAGGTGTCTTACTTTTTGTGTTGACATTATGTAAATTGAATGTATTCGATTGTGTTTTTCAGCTCTTGACATAGTTTTAAATAGGCTTATGAGTTTAAGGTTGGATCTCCACCTGGTAAAGAAAGAAAAAGGGATTTTGTAGACAATCCGAATGGACTTTTCTCAGCTCAGGCTGCACCTAAACCGCCTCCTGCTATGTATTCAATTATAGAAGGAATGAAAGTTGGGGGAAAGGTGAGAAAATGATGTTCGACAAATTCGTATTAATTGTTTTTCTGAATTTGAGCTCGTTTCATTCATCTTCTACATTTTCTGTTTCAATCATAAACATGAATTCTCTATTTGGGTATGGCAAACATTGTTGCTTCATTCATGAACCTATTTTTGTAATTACAGAGGACTGTGATTATTCCACCCGAGGCTGGATATGGTCAGAGGGGATTGAATGAAATTCCGGTATGATGTTTAATTATGCGAAAAAGAAGAATGACTATGGCTGCAGATAAAATGCTTATAGACTGTTTTGCAATTTGATTGTGCAGCCTGGAGCTACATTTGAGCTTAATCTAGAGCTTCTGAAAGTGCTTCCCCCAGATGGAAAATAAACATAAGTAACTGCTCTAATTGTAGATTTATGCAAATTGAATTATCTTCGATGAAGATTGATTAGGGTTTATTATACCCTTTTTATTGAGGAACCTTCCATTACTCGGTTTGTTGTGATTTAAAGAAAAAATGTCTATTTTTTTCGTTTACTTAGTTACAGATATAAAGATGTCGAGATTCTCTTGTTTTCTAGATGTATCGGGCCAATTTTTGTTTTCTTAGTAGGTGTGATCGAGGTTTATTCTCCAGCGTAACTATTACGACTCCAGACATGACCTTGATAGACATGAAAAATTAAATTAAATTTGATTCTCATTCTCTTTTGAATTGAAGTTTATGGTTTTTGTTGTTTCAAAGGTTTTAGGAGAAAATGCAATGAGTTTGAATTTAAGGGACAAAATCAAAGTTAAGGGACTAAATTACAAATATTATCTTTGTGTGTTTAATTTTTGAATTTTAAGGACCAAATCAAAATTAAAGTAAAGTGTAGGGACTACATTACAAATATTATCTTTCTTTTTGATATTTGAATTGAACAAATGTTTAAGTTTTTCTTATCTTCAGGGACCTGTTTGTAAATAATAAATAAATAAATTTGCTTTCACTTCACCCTAATTGAAAGAGAAACCGCCGCCATCTCTCACTTTGAAGCCTCCGATCTAGGAAAGAGGAGGTTGAGACTTGAGAGAAGCCGCCGTTTCGTATTTCGTCGTTCTCTTCTACATCGCCGTCACCTGCTCCTCCTCCGTACGGCCGAGAGCTCACTCTGTCCAGATTCAGACTCCTTCGCTGTCTGTCGCTAGGCCAGGACCAGGACTCAGGTATTAGATATTCACCAATGCAAATCTCCATAGAATCGTAGATTCTGTTTGTTATGTTATTTGAGGTTAAACGATTGAATCTGATCTTTGTAGGTGTGAATGCACTACTCTCCATGATTTGTGTATGTTCTATATGATAGTTGGATTACACAATAGCAACTTTAATAGGTTTTAGCTGATTGATATGACTGTGATACTGATTACGGTTTCTGTGATTATATTTGTATGTTTGTTATGATTTTTGTATGTTCTATATGACAATAGCAACTTTAATATCTTTTACCTGATTGATATGACTGTAATTACTGATTACGATCTCTGTGATTCTGTTTGTTATTGTATTTTGAGGTTAAATGGTTTTATTTGATCGTTGTAGGCTTAAATGAACTACTACATGATTTGTGTATGTTTTGCATGATAATTGGATACACAATAGCAACTTTAGTAGCTTTTAGCTGTTTGATATGACTTTGATTCCTGATTACGATCTCTGTGTTTCTGTTTGTTATGTTATTGAGGTTAAATGATTGAATTTGATGGTTTTAGGTTTAAATGCACTACTATCAATGATTTGTGTATGTTCTTTATGATAATTGGATTACACAATAGCAACTTTGATAGATTTTAGCTGATAGATATGACTTTGATTCTGTTTGTTATGTTTATTGAGGTTAAACAATTTAATTTGATTGTTTAAGTATTAATGCTCAACTCTCCATGATTTGTGTATGTTCTATATGGTAGTTGGATTACACAATTGCAACTTTTATAGCCTTTACCTGATTGATATGACTGTGATTACTGATTACGATCTCTGTGTTATGTTAATAAGGTTAAACGATTTAATTTGATTGTTTTAGGTTTAAATGCACTACTCTCCATGATTTGTGTATGTTCTGTATGATAATTGGATCACAATAGCAACTTTAATAGCTTTTACCTGATTGATATGACTGTGATTACTGATTACGATCTCTTTGTAGATTGGAGAAAGAAAGATGTTAGGTAATGAAGCCAACAGTACATTTAGCAAGACAACAGGATTACCTCGTAAACGATTTTATCGAGCACGAGCACACAGTAATCCATTGAGTGACTCTCATTTTCCAGTTCCAATCTCACCTTCCCAAGTTGATTACTCCGTTCATTATCCTCAACTCTTCCCTTTCTCCGATCAAAAAGCCATTGTTTCCCAAAAAATCCAGTTTGCTGACATTGGCTGTGGCTTTGGAGGATTATTGATCAGCCTAGCAACTCTGTACCCAGAAACTATCATGATCGGAATGGAACTACGAGATAAGGTAACAGAGTATGTCAAAGAAAGAATCCTAGCCCTAAGGGTTTCAAATCCAGGTCAATACCAGAATGTATCTGTGGTTAGAACTAATTCAATGAAGTACATCCCTAATTACTTTGAAAAAGGACAGCTTTCGAAAATGTTCTTCCTTTTTCCTGATCCTCATTTCAAGGAGAAGAATCATAGGCGTCGAGTGATCAGTATGCACTTGTTGGACGAATATGCTTATGTTCTTAGTGTTGGAGGAATCATATACACTGTTACGGATGTGGAAGAACTTGGGGAGTGGATGAGAAAGTGTTTGGAGGATCATCCGATGTTTGAACCTTTATCGAACGAAGAACTGGAAGCTGATCCAGTTGTGAAGCTCTTGACTGTGGCGACTGAAGAAGGGCAAAAGGTTGCACGAAATGAGGGCCAGACTTTTCAAGCCATTTTTCGACGCATCGTCCCATCTTTGTGAGTGGTACTCTTTCATGTGTTTTTTATGTTGCTTTTTTAGATGCTGGCAGAAACTCATTTTTGTTTAAGAATACATTCCTAATTTATCCCTAAATTATATAGTTGGAGGATCAGTTTTTTCTCTTTATTTTGATGTTACCCAAGAAAGTGTTATTTTGAGTTCATGATACATATAGAAGTGTGTGGTTTTAACTTGTTATTGAATAGAAGGGCAACTTGGCTCTTTTATATTTTTGGAGCGCAACTCGATGAAAAACTCGAGTAACACGATAGACATAGAGAAATTTTGTAAGGAATGATGAGTTATTTTAGAATTATGTTCTTTAGATTTTCATTTCACTCATTGAAAGACACCCTATTAAAATTTATACAAATTTTCTCTACTTGTTTTGTGAAATGTAAAAGTTTATACCATGTCTATTAAGAGGAAGAAATTTACCATATATTAGTTTAAATGAACCTTAGCTCTAAGTAAAAATAATGAGTGTAGTTAGAATTCAAATAAACTATTTTATTTATAAAAAAAAAGTCTACGAGAATTATTTTTTATTTTCTTTCTAATTATAGTTTATTATTTGATATGTTCAATTTTTTAGTTATCATTTCAATTGATTGCTTCTTAGTGGGAATTAAATTTTGAGATGAATTGAAACAAATTTAATTATTTAGCAAAATAATTTAAATTTTAAATAATTATACTAATATATTAATTTTAAAACATTTAATTATATATATTCGATTTAAAAATATTCAAATATAATTCATTGATATATTTAAATTAGAGAAATTTGAATAGCTTTTGCAGCTAATATAGTATTATGTACTATTTTGTGACTAAATCAGGCCGCTATATTGTATAAATTTGATCCTTATGCTATAATTGTATGTTATATATTAAACATAAAATATATACAAAAAAATAAAAATTGAAATGGTGAATATTTTGATAATAATATTTTTGAAACTCATGAATGGTGAATAAACCAATATATATATATATATATTATATATATATATATATATATATATATATATATATATATTATAACATTTACAATATGTAATTTTTACAATCTTAACTCAACCTAGTATATGTTTTCAAACAAAGTCAGTATACATCATAAATCCATTCACCTTTTATTTGTTTTCAAAATTGAAATCATTGAAAATTTGAAAGTATATATAAACTAATATTTAATGTCTAATTTTTTTATTATATCCTATAATTTAAATTGTTAATTATTTTTTTTTCAATATTTTATAATCACTTATATTATATATTTTTTTTATTAAGTTGTATTCTCTTATCAAAACAAAAAAATGATATATTTCCAATAAATACAATCAAACAAGCTTTAAGACTGGTTTTGGTTAGACTTGGCTTATTTAAATTAACCTCGTATAAGTTTGATAAATATATTTAATAATATTTAACTTAGATACATACATTAATAATACAAGCTTATTTTTTTAAAACAATTAAATATATTTAATTTATTCAGTAAAAAAATTGTATAAGCTCAATTAATATAAAGATTGATGATGACATGAATGAAACTCATCCATAATCTGACTGACGTTGACTCATCAATTATCTCTATATACTTATAAATATTATTATTATTATGTCTTTTTAATTTTGATTGATAATAATATAATTTATATAGAATAAATTTATTTAAAAAAGAAACAGCCTACATGAAACAACTGACACCTCTTGTGTACTAGTTTTGAAGAATTGACCACGTGCACTTTAGAACCCTCTCGTATCTTTCTCTCTCATCTCTCCCAGTTATTATTTATTATTTTTTTAAGCCCCTCATTTATTTCCCAAACACGAGAACGTTGTCTGTTTCGAAAATTATTTGACATTAGTTATTAAACCTAGTTTGATTCACATTATAATAATAATAATTATTATTATTATTATAAATTAATATAATATTTGTATGATATTTATTTCAATTTAAAATATTTTAAATGGATTATAGTTATTGTTAACTTAATTTTGATATCATTAGAATTATGTAATTTTTATTTTTATTATTTTTTAAAAATAATATAGAAATATATAATATTAAAATTAATAAAAATAATAATAATTTAATTTAATTTAATTGATTACTCATGAAAATAAAAATAAAAATAAAAACCCTCTTAAGGGTGGTGGCTTGAGTCTTATCATTTTAGACAAACCTCTCTACATTAGTTTTTACTGTTTATCAAATAAACTGAATAATTTAAGGAAATAAAATTAAAGTGGATGAATTAACCCTATGATTATTTAGCTATTATATTAGTTAGAGATAAATAAAAAAATTGGTAATAACACTTAGTTCAAATTATTTGAGATTTAATAACATGTTAATCTATTTTACATATATTCATCATTAAAATATTAAAATAAATTTTATTATATTATTAATTTTATTATATTCTTACTCTTAATCATAAAAGTAATGAAGACAAATATTCAAATAATGAATAGTTGAGATAATCTTCTTCAATTTAAGTTATTGAAAAGTATATTATTTAAAGTTTGACTTAATGAGTATTCTCATATAACTTCAACCAAACAAGACCGAATGTATGTACAAATTGACCAATACTCATCCCAAAAAGAAGAATTCTAATATATGATAATAAATTATCTGTATTAAGAGATTATATTAAAAAAATGTATTTAATTCTTATAAATATCATACTAATAATTTGATTGATAATATGATTATATGAATTTAATAAATTAATTTAAACAAATATAGAGTATAATTGATAAGCACAATTAATTGAGTACACTATGAGTTTTATGTATTTGATAGAAATGTGTTTGTTAGAGAAGGGTCAACAAATTTATTAAAAAAAATTATTTGATATTATTTATGATTTTTTAAAATAAATTTTAATTTAATAAACTATTTATTTCTCTATTTTTTAAAAAATGGACAAAATTCACATTTATTTACTAATTTTATTCATATTTTCTTTTTAAGTTTATCCCAATTTTTTTTTTACTTGAACTGTAATTCCTAGTTTATAAGTATGTTTAAATAGGTCACTCATAACAAATGACTTAAATTTTCCAAACATTACCTCAAATTTAATTTAATTATTTTTTTTATTGTGAGTTTATTGATAAATCTTTATTTTATTTTTTATTTTATTTTTTATTTTATTTTTTTTTTATTTTTTTTTGGTGTAAATATGAATTTGAAAATGTATAGATCTTCTATTTAAATTTTAACTTTAATGTTTTTTTTGTACATAAATAATATTTTCTTATTATTTATTAACATGTCGATAAATTATTTCATATTAAATATATAAAAAAATTATTTATTTTATTTATAAAATGTTAATTATCATTAGTTCAAACTAGCATTTAGCCCGTGCATTTGCACGATTAATAATATAAAAAACCGTGAAAAAAAATTACGGATAATATTTTTAATTTTATTTTTAACCGTTTTAAATTTATGGGTGGGTTAACCCACAATCCGACCCAAGTATCCATTTACTCAACATCATTATATATATATATATAGATTAGTTAGTTAAAAAGTTGAACTATATTAATATTAAAATGTCCCGCGTTTATCAAATTTGATGTTAAATTTAATTTTACCTCTAACATTTTTTATTTTATTTTTAACCGTTTTAAATTTAAAGGCGGGTCAACCCACAATCCGACCCAAGTATCCAAATTAACCACAACTCTCGACCCGGCAATCCGGACACTTTAAAAATTAAGCATCATTATATATATATAGATTAGTTAATAAAAAGTTGAATTTATATTAATATTAAAACGTTCCGCGTTTATCAAATTTTGTGTTGAATTTAAAATATAAAGTCTTTATAGCCTAGTTGGTTAAAGAGTTGTACTTATTTTGTTAAGTTGCAAATTCGAAACATACCTCTAACATGCTCTCGACCCGGCAATCCGGACACTTTAAAAATTAAGCATCATTATATATATATAGATTAGTTAGTTAAAAAGTTAAACTTATATTAATATTAAAACGTCTCGCGTTTATCAAATTTGGTGTTGAATTTAAATATAAAGTCTTTGTAGCCTAATTGGTTAAAGAGTTGTACTTGTTTTGTTAGGTTGCAAGTTCGAAACAAACCTCTAGCATTTTTAATTTTATTTTTAACCGTTTTAAATTTAAAGGCGGGTCAATCCACAATTCGACCCAAGAATCCAAATTAATCACAACTTTCGACCCGGCAATCCGGACACTTTAAAAATTAAGCATCATTATATATATATAGATAAGAAGTTACTTATGACATATTAATTGCAAATAATACAAAATAACGTAGAAAAAATCAAAATAAATAGAAGAGAGTTAAATATTAATAATATAATAAATTATAAAAATTATAATTTCAAAAAAAAAAATTAAACAATTTTGAATTTTTTAGAGTGATTCCAAATACACACTTTTGTGAGTTTCATGATAATAAACAAACAAGATTAATTCAAACAAATCAATACTGTGATTTCGAAAAAATCTCTAAAAATAAAATAATATATATATTAATTTTATAAGGTTGTAAAATTAAAGTTGACTATTCCATTTGTAGAAAGAAAAATTGAGTTTGAATTTATGACTGAAATTTGTTAATTATTAATGAGATGTGTCATTGTGTCCTATAAATGACCCTATTTTGGTCGGGCTTTTGACTTTAGCAAAGTACAGTTGTCAGCTCTTGTTAGACATTATTTTTAAAAAATAAAATAAATTATAATTTATATTAAGAATAACAAAGATGTTAACATTATTCCACCTTTTTATATTATTTTTTGACTTAATTAAATAAAATAGAAACATGTTTAAGTTACTAGTTGAATTGTAAAAAAAAAACCTCACACTATACTATTAATTAAACATCACCTTCTTATATAAATCTTTCAAATTCAACTTCTTATTCAAGTTTTCTTACTTAATTTCTCATAATATTTAACCCTTTAATTTCAGTTATTCACAATATTTATTACATATCTTCTCATTATTAATAATGTAACAAATATATATTAAAAATAATGACACAGGGAGTGACTCTACGTGGATGCCAGCGTGAAAAAAATATATTTCATTTTCAAAAATCGAAACGCGCCATTAATGACTCTTTGTATTCCTATTAATCCCATAACATAACACACAACACGCCATTAATGACTCTTCGTATTCCTATTAATCCCATAACACACAAAACTATTGTGCGCCTATTGTCTAGAGATTCAAACCATAGCCATTGTTCGCTTATCATCAAGAGATTCAAACCGTAGCCACCATTTACCCAGAGATTCAAAACCGTATCATTCTTTCAGTCGCCTGCGATTTTTGTTATACGTTTCCGTTTTCAATCTCTGTTCTACGTTTTCGTTCTACGTCAAGTTCCGTTCTTCAACCTCAAAATGGTAAGAAATGTTAATTCTTCTAAACTATTTGATTACAATTGTGTGTTTAACTTGTGACCATCTGTGATGTTTAGGATTCAGATAAACAACTAGTGGTCTTTGATGCATCAAATAATAACGAAGCCAATAATACTAATAACGAAGCAAGGAAGAGTCTGAACAAAGCAATGAATAGGCATAACGAATAGGAGAAGACTCAGAACAAAGCGAACAAAGCTAAGAAGATGAAGTTCTCTAACAACGATGAAAGATAGCAATCAATTAAAACGATTTAGACAGTGAAATGAAATGTTAGAAATGTTAGACAGTGATTGTTAAAAATGTTAGACTGCATAACAGTTCATGATAAATAACATTACAGTTTATGTTAAATGACATTACAATTTAGGTTGAATGACGTTACATTTCAGGTTAAATGACATTATAATTTAGTTTTAAAAATATTACATTTCAGGTTAAATGACATTATAATTTAGTTTTAAAAATATTACAGTTAAGGTTAAATGTCATTACAGTTGAGGTTAAATGATATTAGTCTATTACAGTTCATATAAGACAATACATTTTAATTTATAAGATATTAAATTTTAGTTTATATTACATTTTAGTTTCAATAGCATTACAGTTCAGTTTTAATAATATTATAGTTCAGGTTAAAAATATTACAGTTCAAGTTAAATAACATTACAATTCAGTTTAAATGACATTACAATTTAGTTTATAAGACATTATATTTTTGTTTAAATAACATTATAATTTGGTTTTAAAAATATTATAGTTCAGGTTAAATGTCATTACAGTTTAGGATCAGACATTGAATTTTAGTTTATAAGACATTATATTTTAGTTTATTATTATTTTTTTTTTCAGTTTGAAGGTATATAAGAGGAAGAAAGCTTCTTCTAGGAGGAATCTTTCTTCACCCCACCCATATTTCTTCTATTCTTGTAAGGTAACAAGTGTCATCTTCTCAAAACTTGATTGTCAAAACTTGATTGTAATGTTATCAAAATTAGATTGTCATTTTCTTTCTTTCACAGAGTCAAGGTAACTAAGATGAAGCTTTCTTCACCCGCCGCCCCGCTTATTCCATTTCCGCTTCTTCTATTCGTCCAAGGTAATAATTGTCATCTTCACAAAATTTGATTGTAATGTTCTCAAAACTTGATTGTCATTTTTCTTTTCTTTTATAGAGTCAATGTATCTAAGAGGAAACTTTCTTCACCTATCGCCCCCTCTTCTTTCATTCCCGCTTTTTCACCCCCGTTTTTTCACCCCCGCTTCTTCCATTCATTCATTTAGGGTGAAGTGTACATTTAATGAAATATCTATCGAATGTTCTTTATCAGTTCCTAGTATGGTCTCCACCACTTCAAATTTAATAGTTGTCCCATAGTATTCAAGTATGAAGGTGTTGCAGAGCATCAACCCTTTCACCTCATTTTAGAATAACTTAAAATCGTTGTTATTATATACACTTTGAGATTTCCTTTCCAAGGAATACCCACTAACAATTGGAATTGTGGAATTATAAGACTGAAAATCCAATTTCTTTTTCTTCTCTATGTTCTTCTTCAGCGCCCTATCATATTGCTCAACAAACTACTATAGTGATGTTTTCGAATGAATAAAGTCATCAAAAAAAGCATTCACATTTTCACTTCTTTACGATGTTGACATGTCTGTCCAGAAGTGATATTTAACATACACAAGAATCCATTTAGCTTGTTCTACGTGCAAATAGTTCAACCAATAATTTTCTTCTAACTCAAACTCTATCATTTTTATCAAATTCTCTTCATACTACTCAATTGTGATTGAGTTATATATAGACAATGTTCTTCAATGTCTTTTTTATATTTTTATACTGAGCATGAACAACCAATTTTGTAGGAAGTTTCTTCATGATATGTCAAAGACAAAAACGATTATTGGTGGTTCATAAATTCTTGTTCAATAGCAATGGTCAGTGATCCAACATTAGTTAGTTGATGAATTGCCTTTGGCAGCATGTCCGTGGCATACATGTCAACCAAACTTGAAAAAGAAAAGGCAAATAAATGACATTTGTGAAATCGAAGATGTCGCGATTTTCCTGTGCTCAAAAATATGGGTTTGCTCATGGGTATAGCAATTAGTAATCTCAACAACACCTTCACTCATAATCGCACCGTTTATCTCAGCCTTAAATTCGTCTTGGTGGAAGGTCTAACTTGTAAAATATTTCTCCCCTTTATAGAATATACACCACTTTATTATTTGTCATCTGGACCATTCCTTGATTCTAGATTAGAATGCCAAAACTTTTGATTGGACATAAGCGTTATAATATTCATGAAACTCATTTTCGAATGAAAGTCATTCCAATAGTGAAAATTTGAATATCGAGATGGATGATGATGATTGATCCATTAAACTAAAGATAAGAGAGAATCTGTTGTTAGACAACATTACATTTCAATTAAATAACATTACAGTTCATTTTAATGACATTACAGTTCAGTTTATTAGATATTATAATTCAGTTTAATCAGACATTATATTTTAGTTTATCAGACATTACATATAGTTTATCAGACATTAAATTTATTTTATCATAACATTACAGTTCAGTTTATAAGACGTTATAATTCAGTTTATCAGACATTACAACTCAGTTTATCAGACATTACAGTTTATATTATCAGACCATGACAGTTCCGTTTATCAAACATTACAATTAGTTTATCAGGACTTATAGTTTAGTTATAAGACGTTACATTTAGTTTATTAGACATTACATTTCAGTTTTAAAACACATTACAGTTCAGTTTTTAGGAAAATACATTTCAGTGTATAACAGTTACATTTCAGTTTTAAATGACATATACGTTATAGTTCAATTTATAAAGTGTTACACTTCAGCTTAAATAACTTTACAATACAATTCAAATGATATTATATTTTTAGTTTATCATATATTACAGTTCAGTTTATCAGACATTACAGTTCAATTTTTCAGACATTGCAACTCTGTTTATATAACATTATAATTTAGTTTAAAACACATTACATTTTTTTGTTTATAAGACAATACAGTTCAATTTTAAAAATTACATTACAATTTAGAAATTAAAGTTCAGTTTTAAAAATAACATTACAGTTTAGACATTACAGTTCAGTTTTAAAAATAATATTACAGTTTAGACATTACCGTTTAGTTTTAAAATTAACATTACAGTTCAATTTTAAAAATAATATTACAATTTAGACATTATATTTCAGTTTAAAATAACATTACATTCAAACATTACAGTGCCGTTTAAAAATAACACTAGTTATCGTCTTGTTCGCGGTAGTCATCTTCTTTGTAGTGGTCTTCTTCACGGTGGTTTTCTTCCCAATTGTCTTCTTCGTGATAGTCGTCTTCGAGGTCATCGTCTGCTTCAATTTAGGTTTCTTATAGAGAAATAAATCTAAATCTCGGAGATTTAAGTTATTCTTCGATAAGAGAAGGTTATGATTTGATCAAAAGTAAAGAAGAACGTGGACTAACTTTTATTTTCCATGTGGCCTATTTTTACAGCGTGGCTGCCACATGGGGAGTCGCTGCCCCAGTCACTCTCCTATCATCACTCGTATTTTAAATAATATATTAACATTTTAAAGTTTCTTGACACATTAAACTCACTTTTCATAACCCCAAGTTATTTAAATAAGCTATATTAATTATTTAAACAACTTCAATCAAAATACATACTAGTGTAAAAAGGACTATTAACCACGGCGAAAATGCCGACGTTAATAATTATACGTCGGCGACTAAAGCCGTCGTTCGTCGACGCTACAAACTCGACGTTAAAAATATTTTGATTATTAACAAGGTTTTAGGGGAGGACATAGTGGTTAATAATGACACATTGAGAAAATTCTGTAAGGAACGTGCTAATAAGTAACGACAGGATTGATTTCTCTTTGTGATCTCTACCACAATTCTGATATGAATATTTATTATTAAGAACGACGTTATCATAAAGCTGTGATTAATAAACTATTCATTAGTCACGTTTTTATGATAACGCCGTCCTTAATAATCAATAATCTGGAAATTTTAGTGGACGGTTTTTAAGGACGCCGATATCATAAAACCGTGATTATTAAATAGTTTATTAATCATGGATTTATGCTATCGCCGTGGTTATTAATTTTCTCTAAAAAAGGCGGGGAAAGCACGGGAAAACATGACTTTTAGCCACGGTGTTCATCATAAAATCGTGACTAATAATAATGGCGGAAGTATGGCGAGAAAGCCAAAACATTAGCCACGAAGAATACAATGAAAGCTGTGGTTAATAATACTTATTAATGTGGGCGTTACATAGCCGACACTAATAAAAATTATTAACCACGACGAATCGATCGCCGACACTAATAAATATTATTAACCATGGCGTATGGTCGTCGTGGTTAATGATAGCCGTTAAAAATACTGTTTTTACTAGTGACAATAAAACTTCTATAAATTAATAATGCTAGGACCTGGATATTTTATTAATTTAGCGAGATATTATTATATCAAAAAATTAATAATTAATTAATTTAAAGAGATTTTACGTATGACCTTTAAATTTTCAAGTCCAATGTACTAGTCATAATGTATATTAGTTAGGAGATAACAATAAATTATAAAAACAAGTTATAAGACACATTCTATGAATATACCTTCACAAATTAATTGAATTTGTCAAGTTCATTATTTTTGAATAATTAAAAATTTGGTTATGGTACCAAAAAGTTGGCACATAGGTACCGACGTACATTAAATATGGTTAAAAATTGATCACATATAAAATATCCATTGATTTTTTTAAACTCACATCAACTATGACTCCTAACTAAAAGGTGTTCAAAAATCAACCATGACCAATCAACAACGAAAAATGTTATGCGAGTATAAGAGAGATCACCAAGGATGCCACTCAACACGATTTGGTACAGTTGACTGACAAAACTTTTAATTTGAAAGTTAGTCAATGAACAATATCAAACACTCCTAAAGCGATCATCAGAGTTCCTATCAGCTGAATTTGACAAAGGGGATCTTCCAAGCATCGCAAACTAGACAAGTACCCGAACATCTAAAAAGTTGTTTATGAATGGTTTCACCACATCAAGAGCGTGTGAATATAATGGAAGAGATAATCATTGAGAAGACGATTGAGGGCACTGAAGCTTTTGTATCAACATGATTTTTCAGAGCATAAACTTTCACAAGACTGACTTGAGAAATTCAAGTTAAGGCATTGTATCAATCATATCGCCGTTTCGGAGAAAGTGGATCAGTTTGACACAAGACATGAAGAAGAAATTGGAGTCTATAAGGGAAAAGATTGATCAATTTCCTATGAAAGATATTTTTAATATAGATGAACTGGTTTATTTGTCATGTTACAAGCTTACCATTCACTTGTAATAAAACAACTTGAAGGTAGGAAATATGACAATGAAAGACTTACATTGTTATTTGTTACAATGAGGATGAATTAGAAAAAAATTTCTCTATGGATCATTGGTAAGGTATGCAAAGCCACATTGTTGTTTTAAAAATATCAACATGAATAACTTAGATTGTGAATACTGTGTCATCAAAAGAGCATGGATGACCGAGTTGCTTTTCGAAGAATATTTCGTGTGGTTGGATGAAAAAATGCACGGTAAAAAAAAAATCCTTGATAGTGAATATTGTTCATACCCATTCAAATAATATCCAAGAGTTACAAAACATTGAGTTGTTTTTTTCTACCGCCAACCATGACTTCAAAAAATTCAACCATGTGAGCCTTTGAAATGTACTACCGTAAAAGGTTTTACCGTAAGATTTTGAAAGGATATGAGTTGGAACATTTTTCTCTAGAAAATAGTTAATGTTTTAGATGCTATCAATTTGGTTGTCTTAGCTTGGAGAAATGTGTAACAAGAGGCCATAGTGAATTAATTTCGACACTATAAATTTGTTCTGCAAATCCAAATTTAAATGACGTAACTTATGCAGGAAACATTCATGAGCTTGAGAACTTGATTACAGATATACTTATCGGCACAAAATGGATATAAATCACTTGCTAAATTATCCTGGTGAAAATAGTGAAGGTTACGAGGTTCAAAACATTGAAGAAATTGTGGCGAATACCATTCAAAATTCGATCGATGACGAAGTTGAGGATGATTCAATAGCACCAAGAACTCGGAAAGAAGCATTACAAGTGACAACAACTTTTCACAAATTTTATTATAATACAAGAAGACCATGCCCAACTCCTAAGTGTAGTGAGGAGATTTAAAGAAGAACTTCAATATATAGTTGAAGTTCAACAAAAATAAAAAAAAAATAAAATAAGTGACTATAGATCATTTTTTTACCGGACAATCTTAGAATTTGTTGGGACCAATATATATATATATACTTACTGAGATCTTAAAAAAACTATTATCTTATTATTTTATCAAGTTGAGACTAGACAAATTATTAATTTTATTGAGGTTATTAATTTATCGAGTATTAATTTATAAAGATTTTACTATATATTTATATAAATAATTCAATTAATTATTTAAAGTCAATTTTATTAAAAAAAGAAGATGTATTTTATAACTATCTATTTATTTGCATGACCCAATTTGAAATTGAATTCATTTTGTTCTATTTGAAACGATGTTAAATCATTATTCATTTCAAATAATAATAATAATAAATAATTTTAATGAATAGACACTAGAATAATAAGGTCTTCATAAAACTTGAGTATATTTGAATGAGAGGAATTGAAAATAAAATGTGAATTGGAATTCTAATTTCATTCTACCAATCATATGTTTGAAAAAATTATAGAATTATAATTTAATTTTAATTATTATGTTTGAAACAAAATATAATAAAAAACAATTTTATTATATATTATCTATTTTTATTAAAATATTGGTTTGATAAGACCGGATAGTTAAGTGTGATTTTTTTTTTTAAAATTTCGATTCTTATTAAAAAGTATCGGTTCGACACATTAATTTCATAGATTAAAAATTTATCGGACTTCTTAAATTCTAAAACAAAAGATCAGTTTCACATTTTAACTTTTTAAACTAATATATATCAGTTCAAAATACTAACTTACTAAATAAAAAAATAAAAAAGATATCGGTTACATATTTTAACCTCATAAATTAAAAAATAAATATCGATTGAAAAGTTAATCATGTTTCAAATAATAAAATAATAAATTAATTTGTTTGAAAAAATATAGAAAAAATTAAATTTGAAATTCTATTCTAAATAAAAAGAGTGGAATTAATAATTACAAAATTATGAATTTTATTAAAATTTTAATTTTAATTCTAATTCTTAATATTAAAAAGTCTATTAAAACCTAATACTTGAAATAGTTAGTGTTTTCAATTTCAACTAGGAAAATTTCCTTACGATGCACACAGATAAGAATAAAAATAAAATAAATTAAAAAAATTATAATAATATTTATTCAATGTTTAAAATTATTAAAATAAAAAATATAACGCTCTCATTCCACATTTTATTTTGTCAAATGTTTCATCACATATTTTTTCCGAATGAATCTCTCATTTCGTGACTTTACACTTTCACTTTGTCAATAAAATATCTGATTCATATTTTTTAATAATTAGCATCGTGACCTCACATTTTGGTCAATTAAATATTTGATTCATATTTCTTTAACCACTTTCAAATGATACCGGTCTATTATCCCTCGACAAACCACATCTCAATCACATTTGGTTAAAAGTTGTACTTGTTTTGTTAGGTTGCAAGTTCGAAACCTACAAATAATATTTTTAAATTTACTTTTAACAGTTTTAAGTTTATGGGCGGGTCAACCCACAATCCGACCCAAGTATCAATTTACTCTCATATAAATATCCAAATTAACCACAACTCTCAACTCGGCGATCCGGACACTTTAAAAATTAAGCATAATTATATATATATATATATATATATAGATTAGTTAGTTAAAAATTTGAACTTTTATTGTTAAAATGTCTCGCGTTCATCAAATATGGTGTTAAATCCTAAATATAAAGTGTTGTTAGCCTAGTTGGTTATAAAGATGTACTTGTTTTGTTAGGTTGCAAGTTCGAAACCTACAAATAATATTTTTAAATTATTTTTAATCGTTTAAAGTTTATGGGCGGGTTAACCCACAATTCGACCCAAGTATCCATCCATTTACTCTCACATAAATATCCAAATTAACCACAACTCTCGACCCAGCAATCCGGACACTTTAAAAATTAAGCATCATTATATATATATATATATATATATATATATATATATATTAATTAGTTAAAAATTTGAACTTTTATTGTTAAAATGTCTAGCATTCATCAAATTTGGTGTTGTCTTAAATATAAAGTGTTGTTAGCCTAGTTGGTTAAAGAGTTGTACTTGTTTTGTTAGGTTGCAAGTTTGAAACCTACAAATACATTTTAAAATTATTTTTAAACCGTTTTAAGTTTATGGGAGGGTCAACCCACAATCCGACCCAAGTATCCATTTACTCTCATATAAATATCCAAATTAACCACAACTCTCGACCCGGCAATCCGAACACTTTAAAAATTTAGCATCATTATATATATAGATTAGTTAGTTAAAAATTTTAACTCTTATTGTTAAAATGTTTCGCGTTCATCAAATTTGGTGTTGAATCTTAAATATAAAGTGTTGTTAGACTAGTTGGTTAAAGGGTTGTACTTGTTTTGTTGGGTTGCAAGTTCGAAACCTACAAATAACATTTTTAAATTTATTTTTAACCGTTTAAAGTTTATGGGCGGGTCAACCCACAATTCGACCCAAGTATCCATTTACTCTCACATAAATATCCAAATTAACCACAGCTCTCGACCCGACAATCCGGACACTTTAAAAATTAAGCATCATTATATATATATATAGATTTTAATGTTAACAAATACTTAATATTTTTATTATTTCTTTATTTTTGTTTTACTAAGATTCATTTTACCTATATAACTAAAATAAAACTGTTTTTTATCAATCATTAATGTTTAATAAAAAATATTTTATTTATAAAATAACTGATATATACATGTAACTTAAAAGTTTGTTATAAATCTGAGATTTTGAATTATATTAAGTAAAATAAGAGGTTGTATAATTTTTTAAAGATACTAATAATATATATATATATATATATATATATATATATATATATATATATATATATAAAATGATGCTTAATAAATAAAATGTAAGGTAATATTCACGCTCTCACCATATCTCATATAGGCTAATTATATTTTATATCAGTTTCTCTGTTATCATAATTACCTATTCATAATTACTAATTTATCTCTTATACCATAATTATTAATTTATCTTTTTTAAATAACTTTTATTTTATTTTACTAATTTTTCTTTCCTAATTATATATATTATTTTTCTTCATTAACTTTATATAAACTTATATTTAATATTATATATATATATATATATATATTTATAATATACACAATAATACTATATATAATATATAATAACGTTTTTAAATGATTTATTAAACTTAAAATAAAATTACAAATTTCTCTTATATATTAATTTCTCTCTCATATTTATAATATAACTTTTTTTAATTGATTTCTATTTTGTAATAATTAATTTATTTTTTATTTTCTTTTTTTTCATATATATATATATATATTTCATATTTTCTTACAAATAATTTTTATATTTTTTTAATAAAATAAAAATTATAAAAGAATTAATTTATTTAAAAATTAACATTAAACGTTTCTCTCTCTAAAAATCTATATATATAGTATATTTTATCATTAATTTTATATTAATATATTTTTTCTTCGTATTATCCTTCTATGCATATTTATTATTTATATAATTAATTAAAATTTTTTTATTCATTATATATTTTATCTATTATTAATTAACCAGAATTAAATATTTATATATACATAAAATTTTAAATTAAATTCAAAAAATACAAATGGTCTAATGGTTACAGTGTTCACATTTCATATTAGAGACTAGAGTTCGAGTCTGAATTTATGCGAATTTATAAATGATTATGCATGTGAGTATGAGTGGGTGAATTTGTGGTCGATGGTAAATACGTGCGTAAATTTGTGATTGACGGGGAAAGCCAAAAGTAAAAGTAAGGGTAATATATGTACAAAGCTCGAACGTGATTGATTGGGAAGGCCAAAAATAAAAGTAAGGATAATATATGTACAAAGCTCGAACAAAGATATATAATGATGTTTAAAACTAAAAATTTATGGTGATATCTACCAAATTTTTACATATTTTATATGAATTTCTCATCAAATTCTCGCAGTACAATTGTCTCTCTTTTCTCCTTATGTCTAAGTCTTTCTTCAATCAACTCTCATTTCTCCTTAGGTATAGTTAACACGAGAATATGAGGTGGGCGTCGACAACGGAAGAGAGACCAGAGGAAAATATTCGATCTTGATTTGAAGAAAAATGGGAAGCGAATGAATACAAAGATTCGAAATTAAAAGGAAGCCGATGATTCTCTACCTCCGTGGATTTTGAAAAGTTTTTTATAAAATTTAAAATTAATTGATTTTTTATTTTTACACATTTTATATGAATTTCTAATTAAATTTTCGCGTTACATTCGTCTCTCCTTTCTCCTTAGGTTTAGGTCTTTCTTAAATCAACACTCCTTTCTCTTTAGGTATAGGTAGCATGAGAAGAGGAGGAAGACGACGCCGACGTGATGGAGAAGGGGACGATAACGCAACGGAGGAGGGCGACGATGACGCAAGAGAGACATAGAGGAAAATATTCGATCTTGATTTGAAAAAAATGGGAAGCGAATGAAGATGATGATTCGAAATCAAGAGGAAGACGAGTATTCTTTGTCTCCGTAGATTTAGAAAAGAAAATAATTTTTTTTTTATTTTTACACATTTTATATGAATTTCTCATCAAATTTGTCTCTTCTTTCTCCTTAGGTCTAAGTCTTTCTTAAATTGACTCTCATTTCTCTTTAGGTATAAGTAGCACGGGAAGAGGAGGTGGGCGACGACGACGTAAGAGAGACCTAAAGGAAAAAATTCGATTTTGATTTGAAAAAAAATGGAAAGCAAAAGAAGATAGAGGATTTGAAATCAAGAGGAACCCGATTATCTGCCTCCAAGCCTCCAAGGATTTAGAATATTTAAAAAAAATATATTATTATTATTTTTTTCTATAACAAAACTTAATAAGATATTTTATAATAAAATTATAAATAAAATTGTATTTTAATTAATAATATTAATATTTTAATTATGTATATATATATATAATACAAAATTATAATAAATAGATTATATATATAAAAATAGTACAAAATATATTTCACTATATATTTTGATATCTTTTAAATAATTGATAAATATTTATTAATTAATTTAATTTATAATACTATTATAAATATATATTTTTATATAAAATATTATAAAATTGATTTTTTTTAAATAAAAATAATAATTAATGTTATTGTTTAATAAAAATAAATTTATATATAATAACATTTAAGTATAAATATATATATATAAATATATATATATATAGTTTTGAAAAAAGAGTTTTATGGTGTTGATAAAAAAGATGGTTCAATATTATTTTTTAATAGACATTTCACCTATATTTTAATTAAAATTTTGACTTTTAATGTATAATAAACTGATTTCG
Source organism: Impatiens glandulifera (assembly GCF_907164915.1). Classification (NCBI taxonomy): domain Eukaryota; kingdom Viridiplantae; phylum Streptophyta; class Magnoliopsida; order Ericales; family Balsaminaceae; genus Impatiens; species Impatiens glandulifera. Next base: position 4,416,362 of record NC_061863.1, read on the forward strand.
AAATTTTTGAAAGGACATAGTAGAAACTGAAATAATTATGAACAAATGAGAAAAAAAATACAAACATATTTTCTTCAAATATTATTTTCGTCAATTTAAGATAGTAATTTAAGATAGTGTGATAATTCACGTTAAAAAATGAAAATTTAAATTAAATTAATAGAACAAAAAACTAAAATTTTGAATAACATATTTGTATTATTTTATTTTAGTTGTATTTAAAAAATGTTTCTATAAAGAAAAATTATAATAAATTTTAGATTAGATAACTTCATAAAATATTAATAAAAATGGAAATGTGAAAGAATATATACACAATATTAAAATTTCTCAAACTTATATATTTAATATATATAGTGTCTAACAATTATGATACTATAAAATTAATGTCAAACACAATTTATTGGTAAAATTTATGTAATAAAATTTAAATAATTATTAATTTTTTATAATTCACGTGTAAAGATATAAATAAAAAAAATGGAACTTAAATGTGTCAATTTTTATATAACAAAATTTAATTAAAGTGAAAATTTATATTTATTGTATTTGATTAAATATTTATAAATTATTAAATATAACAACCATTAATATATTATATAGTGGGATTATTATTATTTTTCTTTTATATTTGTCCGTTTGAATCACACGGAAATCATGCTAGTATAACTAGTTACACTTATATTTGTTGTTTAGGGTTTTCATAATAGTTTTTAAATCTTTGATAATTTATTAGGATTAACATTCAAATCAATTAATCGTTATATCGTCCGATTCGAAAGTGAAAAACTATATAAGTCAAATAAAAAATTTTGATATAATAAATAATTATATTGTATATTCAAATAACTAAAACAAATTTGATCCAAATTTAAAATATTTTATATTTTATTTTTTAATGTGAAAATTGTCCTAACAACTATATTTTCACTCTCATTTAAAATATTATTTATTTTGAGAAAAAAATATTATACGATGTATCTAACTTATAAGTATGAAATAGGCAACAATTACTCACAATTAAGAAATGTCATAACAAATGTTATTATAACATTTAAGGAGCAACCTTGTTGGATTAGATTTTTTTTTTTTAAATTCAACCATAATCAAATAACATTTCATCATTTCTCTCATCAATTCGTACCACTAAATTCATTAACAAAAATATTAAATACTTTCTATTTTATTATTTTTAAAAATATTTTATAATTATATTTTCAAACTTCTCAAAATCATCGTCCATCAACATTTTTTAAATAATTTTTTACCAACAAACTATACGTTACTTTAATAGGTATAATATAAAACTACTATATATTTTCCATCTAACATAAAATATAGATAACTAAATAAAAAATAAGAACAAATTTGTTATCACAAGATAAAATTTAAATTTATCAAACACAACAAAATTAAATCCGCGTCACCTCATAAATAATGCTATTTTAGTAAATAATAAAATAAAATATGTAAATATTAAATTTACAAGCTATGAATTACAATTATTATATTAAAAATGACGTATAAAAGTCTAGAATACGTCACGTTTGGCCAACTATCAACAAATAAAAATTTTAATAAATATTATTATAACATTTAACCAACTACTAAATAATAATATTTTAACAAAATAAAATAAAATATTCATATATTAAATTTGAAACTTATGAATTATAATTATTATATTAAAAATGACGTATAAAAGTCTAAAATATGTCACATTTGACCGACATTATCAAAGGAAAAATCTAATAAATATTATTATAACATTTAACCAACTTCTAATAAATATTATTATAACATTTAACCAACTAGATAAATTATCTTGTTTGTTAGATTTTTTTTTAAAATCCAAACATAATCAAAATCAATTTATCATTAATAATATCACTAAATTCATTAATTTATTTGATTTTTTTATAACTATATATTACTACCTTAAAAAAATATATATATATATCTTCTCAAAATCAACACTATCTTATTTTTATCGATTATAATATAAAACTATTATATATATATATATATATATATTTATTTATTTGTTTTAACGTTGAAAATTAGCATGAACTACGTCATGATCATCACTTTAATTTGATGATAAATGAAAATCTAACTTTAATTTGTTGATAAATGAAAATCCAACTTCTGATTTTGTTAAAATTTAAGAACAAGCCAAACAAAAATTAATACATTTTTTTCTTGTTGAACTATAAATAATATTATTTTAGTAATAAAAAAATATTATTAAAAAAAAACAAAGGGTACCCTACAAAAAAGTTGATTGTATAAGTAAAATAAATAATAAAATATTATTAAAACAGTCAAACTCAATATTTTGAAATAGGTCAATAGAGGGGATACATTGAACTTGGGAAGGTATTGTCTTCCTTTGCCTTCTTTTTCTTGGGCCCTCTCTTGTCACCTTCTTCCTTTTTCTTTCCTTCTATCTCTCTCTTCTCTCTTCTCTCTTCTCTCTCTCACACACACAGATGTGGATCTTATCAGCTTAATCCTTCTTCCGGTTGGTTCATCATCGATCGATCTGAATTCAGAATTCATTCAATCTCACTGAAGATCCAGGTATTTATCATATCATATCATGATCATAGCTTTATAGGGTTAAATTTGATCTTTCTGTATGAATATATGTGTGTTTCTGCAATTCTGTGTGTTGTTTAATCGAGATGAAGAACATCTTATTTGTAAACTTTTTGAAGTTTTCCTTGCACACCAAGTGTTTGATAAATTGTCTCACTGCATAATTGCTTCATATGATCAGTTTCTTTCTTTTTATTATATATATATATATATATATATATTATATATATATATGTATTATATGTTTAGGGTTTATTATAATTGGATTAGACCAAAGCTATTTTATTATTTAATATAGATACAAATAGTCATTAATGTTCATCGATGTTCCTGATAGAATAGATGGGGTATTATATTATTATATCTTACCAAGTTAGTTCAAGTGTATATAGTAAATATATATATATATTTTTAATTTTTACTTAAAACGTTTATAAATGAAAATGAAAAATCTAGTAAGAATAAGATAATATAACCTTTTTTTTACCATTTTTAAATATAGACCTTTTAACATATTATCATCTTATACAGGGATAGATCTATGTAGGAATGTATTAGGTTTAAATTGTTATCTAATAATGTTTCAAAAATAATAATGTTATTGTATTTGTTGACTAGGGTGGTTTCTTAGTTCAATTATATTTATATACTACTCTAATTTCTGGTTCTGTCCCTAGTCTTTTTTGTCCTGTATCAGCTTCGATGGCGTCTGGAAATTCATCGCATCGTCAATTCCTTCATCCTCGTGAATTCTTAGGACCTCAAGTCGACCTACATTTGCAAGCACCATTCTCTGTTCCCCAACCAACTGCGGAAGATCATTCATCGGATTCGAACAAGGAACTATCTCCCGAGAAAACTCATCCGATCACTCGTCGCTCTCGCGGTCGTCCAGCCGGGTCGAAAAACAAACCGACTCCTCCAACCGTGATCACACGCGACAACCCCAACTCTCTCCGTGCCCATATTCTCGAAGTCTCGATCGGGAACGATATCATCGAGAGCTTATTGAGTTACGCTCAAAAGAGAGGCAGGGGAGTTTCCATAATCGGAGGGAACGGTTCGGTTTCGAACGTTACTCTCAGGCAGACGGCCGTGGGGCCGAATGCCGGAGGCGTAGTGAGTCTTCAAGGAAGATTCGAGTTGTTGTCACTCAAGGGAACGGTTCTTCCGCCTCCGGCTCCTCCGGGAGCCGGTGGCCTCTCGGTGTTTCTAGCCGGAGGACAGGGGCAGGTGGTGGGAGGGATAGTTATGGGACCGTTGATCGCGGCTAGTACGGTTGTGCTCATGGCGGCTTCTTTTGCGAATGCGGTTTTCGAAAGGTTGAGTCTTGATCCGGAGGAGGAGGTTCAGCCGGACGAGTCGTCTGGAGTTACCACCGGAGGTGGTGGAGGTGGAGGTAGTTTGTTCAATGTTCCTAACTACTTTTCCGGTGATCATCAGTTATCTGGATGGGGAGGTAACGGCGCTGCAAGGCCTTCTTTCTAGCTTATGAATTTCATGGTATTATTATATATTAATACTCAATAACTTTCTCCAATGTTGTTTAATTTCATGCAAATATACATAGGTTTTATTTGTTTATTACTTTAATTATCTCTTCTCTTTGGTTTTCTTGATTACTATATATATAGAGAGATTAGAGAAAAGAAAATGTAACTCCCAATAAGGTTTTTTAAATATAATATATATAATTGCAATAGATCTTGTTTATTATATTTTGATATATAGGATTGATTATTATCAAAACTATTTTGATCCTAAATCTATGTATTAAGAGTTTTGTCTAAAATATAAAAAGTCTCATGTTTTATATCATAAATGTGAGGATCTTGCTAATTTGCTAAGGGTTATAAGGGTTGGGTTTGATTTTGGGTTATTTTTTTATTATTTATTGATAATGTTGTTTTGAGATATATAAATGGATTATTTGAAAACCCTATATAGATTAATTTGTGTTTCTCACATACTGATTGATATGAGAATTCTGTGTCTTTTTGTTTGTAACCATTTATGTCCTTATGTTTCTATTTCAATGATTTTTTAATAGACAAATTAGGAAGGTGTAGAGGGGGGTATTTATGTATATATATGGGCTAGCTTTTGCATGGGGAGTGGTGTACGGTTTTATGGTGTTCATGCAGTCAATGACTCAATATCCACATCAATGCTGATTTGTTTTTTATTTTATTTTTTTGAGAAGGAATGCTGAATTTATCTAACTATATATTATATATATTTATAATTAAAGTTAGTTTTCAAACACTTTATTCTTTGGATAGAGACACTAATTTAGAAATAAAATTTGTTTTCATGGAATGTTGGGTTGAATATCATTAATTATGTGATAGAGAGGGTACATTTGAGGATATTTTTTTTGAAATATTAATTTTCTTTAATTTGTTTTCAATTGGGGGTTATACAAGGAGGACTTTGAGTTTTGTGCTAAATATTATTAATTATGTGATTGAGGATATATTAGGCCTAGCTATTAACAATTATTTATAAGTACATAATTTTTATATTAGTTAAATTATCATATTTATGTTAGTTTAGATGAGATATATTTTGATTATATATATATTTATTTAAATTTTAAAAAAAAATTAAAATTTAACTAAAACTAGTTTTAAGTTGAAATAAGAATATTAACTATAAAACTTACTAAATTTCTAAAATTCTAAAAATATTTAACACTTCTCAAACGAGCACACAATTGTATTCCAATTTTAAGCTTTTTGTTCAACTTTTTGTAAGGCCATGTTTTCTTTGGATTTTTTAAAATATTCCTTCAAAATAAATTTTAAAATTAATCACTTCTTAACAATCACATCACTCATTTCATTAATCAAAATAATAAAATATCCTCTATTTTAAATTATTATATTTTATTTTATTCATATATATCAATACCCTTTAAGTTTTTTTACCAAAAATAATCATCATCTCCTCAAAATTATCACAAATCATTACTTTTTTTCCTCTCTAGGTTTTTTTTAAAAACCCCAATCCGAACAAGCTCTAAATCATTAATTGTGGGTGTAACGTCTAAAAATTGTGGGACTCAATAATTTTTGCCTCAAAACTTACAAGCGTTTTATTGAATCGATGATTTTTGCCTCAAAACTTACATTTCTTCGGAATCCTGTGAGACGAGGAACCACAATGATAAGTTAAACTAGAGTTTAACTTAACGTCGATCATTAAATCTCATGGCTTACCTTCTCTCGAACCTTGTAAAATGACATGAGAGAATGACTTACTCGGAAGTCATCTCGTCTAAAGTGAGGTGAGTAAATATGATTTAATGTTATCGATAGACTAACTTTAACTTTTTAGAGTTGTCACACAATTTTCTCTTTAAAAATTGGGAAAATAAAATATTTTGCAGTCTCGAACGCGATTCCGATCAATGTTTGGTGCTTGGTTACACGAACATTAGCGTTATGTCTCATGTGTCCATAATGATCTCTACTATAAACTTTTGACAATTTTATAAAAAATATATCTTTTACACTTCATTTATTTATTCCAAATGCGTTTAAGGATAAATCCAAAAACATAATAATAAGACTAAAGGTTTGTATTAATCGAGTTCCTAGGGCATGTGTCTAGGTCAATGTCATGGTGGTGCGGAAAATAAATAAATAAAATTGATATATATATATATATATATATATATATATATATATATATATATATATATATATATTTATACCTGAAAAATAAAATAAAATAAAATTAAAATTAAAAAATAAAGTAAAAATCGAAACAAGACTTAGGTAATTATTTTCTTATTTATATTTTTGTTGAAAAATATTTATTTAGTCATTTTATATTTATTTTGAAAATTTATGAATTAATAAAAGGCTCAAACGCAAATAATACAAAAATGCAAAATGAATCAGCAACCAAACAAAGCGTAGGCTTTGCTGACCAGGTCAACCATACCAAACATAGGCTCTCGCTCGAGCGGATTAACCTGAGTGCGGCACTGACCTAGATGGTTTAAGACCATAACAGTTAAATGAATTCCTCAATTGCCATTGCCTCTTTTCTTCGTGGGGCAAATTAGGCAACTCTACTTGATGATGATGCATGAGGTAGTTGCGACAAGATTTCTCTAAGATAACTCTTGACGTGGCTTCAAACCATTTTTCAAATGATGGCCAAAGGAAAATTTTGCATTTTCTAAAAAATTGAAAATTCCTCAATTGCCCATCTTTTGTCTATTTTCTTTGCGGAACAAATTATGCCACTTTATTTGATGACGAGGCACGAGGTAGTTGCGATATAATTGTTGGTAATCTTATCTCATAAAAATTACACGTAAATGATATATGAAAAATAATACAATGATAATAAAACAAATACAACAGATTATTTAAGAAATGAAGAAAAATCTTCTCGTATGCTCCGAGGCCTGTGGAATCACAGTTCCCTTAAAACAGTTTCACCGTCTCCCGTTTGTGCTGGAGAGTTTCGTCGGTGGCTGCTTCCCAGGGTACAACGGAACCTGCAATGATTTAGCACAGAAAACCACTACAACAGCGAACTAGACAAAAGTACCTGAATCACAATCACCGGGTTTTGCACAAGAATGATCGAGTCAAGAAACTCGAAGAACACTCACAAGAACACTCACAAGAACAAGGAAAGACTTTAGAATTCTAGAGAGAGAAGTGATGAGATAATGTGTGGAGAGGAATACAATGTGAAGGGATATTTATAGTTGAAAATTAAACTCATAATCAATTCTTTAATCCAACGGTCACTAATCCATCATCCATTCATCCAACGGTTATCGTTGCTTGCCTTTTCATCATCTTTGCAAGTTACATCCTAGAATAAATATTTTGTAGTTACAATGACAATTAACATCATTTGTTAATTGCCTCATTCAAGACATTTATGTTAATTGTAACAATTAACAAATTTAATTCACAATGAATTTGATGTAAATTTCATTTGGATGAAATTTCACCTTAATTTACATTTGAATTTCATGTGAATTTCATTTGGATTAATTTCACTTTAATTCACATTTGAATTTCATGTGAATTTCATTTGGATTAATTTCACTTTAATTCACATTTGAATTTCATGTGAATTTTATTTGGATTAATTTCACTTTAATTCACATTTGAATTTCATGTGAATTTCATTTGGATTAATTTCACACTTAATTCACATTTGAATTTGGTGTGAATTTCATTAGCCCAAATATCATTTCCATTTAATTAATGGAATTAGTTTAATTCCAACAATCCCCCACATTAATGGAAATTGAAAGATTAACCCGGTGAAAGGTTCAACAATTGAATTTTACATAGGATAGGTAGGAGTAACCCTTTGAACCTTCCCTTATGAAAGTATATAACTTTACTAGTCGATTAGTAGACTCGATGTCCTTGAACTATTCTGCCTTTTATGTAAACGATTACACACTTTCACATAAAATCCTTCCTGATACATGTCAGTTCTCATGATTGTGTTCGTTTTGGCCATGAACACTCGCCTGGTTCAGTGAGAGGGTCTAGAATTGAGCCGTGCAATTCTTTCGAAGCGGCCCCACTTCTCTCTCACATAGGTGATCTCTTTATTCATAAAGAATCATTAAAAGCATGTGTGCTTATCCTTTCTCGAAATGCTATTTTATCGTAGAATTTTTACCCATAGCAATCTACCAAGTTTAGTACAATTAGGTTGTCCCATTGAACCTAGTTCTTGGGATCTCCAGTCATCATAGGTTGGGTTTCCCTTCATACTAACTTATTGTAGGCTTAAGTCCCATTCCTTGTGAGGACTTTAACACCAACTCTCTATTTAACCCTTTGGTTAGCGGATCCGCAATATTATCTTTTGATTTTACGTAATCAATTGAGATAATTCCAGTAGAGAGTAATTGTCTAATGGTATTATGTCTACGACGTATATGTCTAGACTTACCATTATACATATGAATCTTAGCTCGTCCAATCGCAGATTGACTATCACAATGAATAGAAATTGCTGGTACAGGCTTAGACCATATTGGAATATCTTCTAAGAATAGACGTAGCCATTCAGCTTCTTCACCACATTTGTCAAGAGCTATAAATTCAGATTCCATCGTGGATCTAGCAATAACAGTTTGTTTAGAAGATTTTCAAGATATAGCTGCACCTCCAAGTGTAAATACATATCCACTTGTTGACTTAGAGTCTTTTATATCTGAAATCCAATTAGCATCAGTGTACCCTTCGATAACAGTAGGATGTCTCGTGTAGTGCAGACCATAATCACGAGTATTTCTTAAATACCTAAGTAATCGTACAATGGCTTTCCAATGATTATTACCCGGATTACTCGTGTATCTACTTAGTTTGCTTACTGCATAAGCTATATCTGGTCTTGTACAACTCATTAAGTACATTAGACTCCCAATTATTCGAGAATATTCTAATTGAGAAACACTCTCTCCGCGATTTTTAGATAGATGTTGACTCGTATCTATCGGAGTCTTAGCCAATGCAGAATCATCATTGTTAAATTTTTCGAGGATTTTATCCACATATTGTGACTGACTTAGAACTATTCTTTTCGATGTTCTAATCACTTTGATTCCAAGAATCACATCAGCCAATCCCATATCTTTCATGTCAAATTTTGAATTTAACATATCTTTAGTGGATTTAACCATTTTATCATCACTTCCAATGATAAGTATGTCATCTACATAAAGACATAAAATGACGTAACCATTTTTTGTGTCTTTAATATAAATACATTTATCACATTCATTGATCTTAAATCCACTTGAGATCATAGCATGATCAAATTTCTCATGCCATTGTTTTGGAGCTTGTTTTAAGCCATACAATGACTTAACTAATTTACAAATTTTATTTTCTTGCCCTTGAGAAGAAAACCCTTGAGGTTGATCTATGTAAATTTCTTCTTCCAAGTCTCCATTTAAGAAAGCTGTTTTTACGTCCATTTGATGAACTTCTAGATTGCGCAAAGAAGCATTCGCAAGAATCAATCGAATAGAAGTTATTCTCGTAACTGGAGAATATGTATCAAAATAATCAAGACCTTCTCGTTGGCGATATCCTTTTACCACCAGTCTTGCCTTATATTTATCAATTGATCCATCAGCTTTCATTTTCCTTTTGAAAATCCATCGGCAACCTAGTGGTTTATTTCCCGGAGGAAGATCCACTAGTTCCCATGTATGGTTTTGCAAGATAGATTCTATCTCACTATTAATTGCCTCTTTCCATTGAGGCCCTTCAGATGAGTTAATTGCCTCATTATACGTTTGAGGTTCACTTTCCATCATGAAAGTAATAAAATCTGGACCAAATGATTTTTCGGTTCTAGCTCGTTTACTTCGTCTAAGTTCAACCTCAACTTCATTCTCCTTTTCTTGTTCATCTAGTTCAAGAAATCTTTTTGGAGAACGTTGTTCTTCATTAGACTTATATGGAAGTACATGTTCAAAGAACGATGCATTTCTCGATTCCATTATCGTATTCTTATGAATATCCGGAATGTCCGATTTAAATACAAGAAAACGATAAGCACTACTGTTATGTGCATATCCAATAAATATACAATCAACAGTTTTTGGTCAAACTTTCACCTTTTTAGGTAATGGTACGGCTACCTTAGCTAGACACCCCCACATTCGTAAGTATTCATATGATGGTTTTCTTTCATGCCATAATTCATATGGACTCTTATCTAGCTTCTTTCGTGGAACCTTATTTAAAAGGTAATTAGCTGTCAAAATAGCTTCTCCCCACATGTTATGTGGTAGACCAGAACTTAATAGAAGTGAATTCATCATTTCTTTTAATGTTCTATTTTTTCTCTCAGCTGTACCATTTTGCTGAGGAGAATAAGGTGCTGTCGTCTCATGGATTATACCATGTTGAGCACATAGCTCGGCAAAAGGTGATTCATATTCACCTCCTCTATCACTTCTTAACACCTTGATCTTTTTACCAAGTTGGTTTTCAACCTCATTTTTATAAAGAGTAAATTTCTCTATGGCTTCATCTTTACTTTTAAGAATATACACAACAATATTTTGTGTTATCATCAATAAAAGTAATGAAATATTTTCCTCCACCACGTGTTGGTGTTCCTTTTAAATCACACACATCTGTATGAATTAAATCAAGCGGTCTATTACTTCTTTCAACGTTTCGAAAGGATGATCTCGTCAATTTCGCTTCAACACAAATTTCACACTTGTGTTTCTTATTAATTTCGAATGTAGGTATACTACTCAGTTTTATTAATCGATGCATCGAATCATAATTAATATGACCTAGTCTACCATGCCATAAAATGGAAGACTCCAACAAATAAATAGAAGACTTATTCTTTTCATTCATACTTGGCTTAACTGCCATTACATTTAGCTTAAAAAGCCCATCAGTAGCATAACCTCTACCTACAAACATTCCACCTTTGGATAAAATAATTTTATCCGACTCAATCACAATTCTAAAACCATGCTTACTTAGAAGAGATCCGGATATCAAATATTTCCGAATCTCTGGAACATACAACACATTAGTTAAAGTTAAATCTTTCCCTGAAGACAACTTTAACACCACTTTTCCTTCACCTTGTATGTCAGAAGTGGCAGAATTCCCCATGAACAGCTTTCACCATTCTTCACTTCTTCGAGGCTTGAAAATACTTCTTTGTTGGAGCAAACATGTCTTGTAGCTCCTGTATCAACCCACAACTCTCGTGGATTAGATCCCACCAAGTTAACCTCAGATATCATCGCACATAGATCCATGTCCGATAATCCTTGAGTCAAGTTAGCCTCTCGAACTCTTCTCGGCTTCTTGCAATCGGAAGATCTATGGCCCATGCCATTGCAATTGAAACACTTGCCCGTGAACTTCTTAGAGATTCCTCCTTTAGGATTAAGGCTCCGGTTTTTGACAAAAGAATTATGTTTCTTCTTGTCTTTACCATGCTCAACCACATTTGCTTTAGCCACATGTTGACTAAAGTATTTCTTTGAGGCGCTTTTATTTTCCTCTTCAATGCGTAGACGAATCACCAATTCTTCTACGTTCATCTCCTTTTGCTTGTGCTTAAGGTAGTTCTTGAAATCGTTCCAAGACGGTGGCAACTTCTCAATAATAGCAGCCACTTGGAAAGTTTCTCCCAAATTCATGCCCTCAACATGAATTTCGTGCAAAATTACTTGGATCTCTAGAACTTGTTTAATGACTGGTCTTGAATCTACCATTTTGTAGTCCAAAAATCGACCGACCATAAACTTTTTTACACCCGCATCTTCTGTTTTGTACTTACGTTCATGTTCTTTGGCCGTATTCTTTTCACTGTACACATTGTACAATGAATCTGATAAACCATTCAGCACGTAATTTCTACATAAGAAATCTGAATGGTGCCAAGCATCAATGGCCGAAGCCGCTTGCACATCAACTTTCGGATGCACGTTTGCATCCGACGATGAAGCCATGTTTGGCTCATCGATTTTGGGAGTGGGAGGATCCTCCGTGAGGAATCGCGCAAGACTTAGGGTCGTGAGGTAGAAGGAACATCTTCTGCTGCCATCTTTTAAAGTTTGAGCCATCAAACTTTTCTGGCTTATCCAAATGGTTAGCAGGAACCGGCATCCTCATGTTAGAAGTAGGTGTTTCAGTAGTCATTTCTGAATCACAACCAGAAACGTGTAAGAATCTGAGATAAGTAATATTTGCTAACTGTTTTAAGATTGTTGGTAATCTTATCTCATAAAAATTACACGTAAATGATATATGAAAAATAATACAATGATAATAAAACAAATACAACAGATTATTTAAGAAATGAAGAAAAATCTTCTCGTTTGCTCCGAGGCCTGTGGAATCACAGTTCCCTTAAAACAGTTTCACCGTCTCCCGTTTGTGCTGGAGAGTTTCGTCGGTGGCTGCTTCCCAGGGTACAACGGAACCTGCAATGATTTAGCACAGAAAACCACTACAACAACGAACTAGACAAAAAAACATGAATCACAATCACCGGGTTTTGCACAAGAATGGTCGAGTCAAGAAACTCGAAGAACACTCACAAGAACACTCACAAGAACAAGGAAAGACTTTAGAATTCTAGAGAGAGAAGTGATGAGATAATGTGTGGAGAGGAATACAATGTGAATGGATATTTATAGTTGAAAATTAAACTCATAATCAATTCTTTAATCCAACGGTCACTAATCCATCATCCATTCATCCAACGGTTATCGTTGCTTGCCTTTTCATCATCTTTGCAAGTTACATCATACAATAAATATTTTGTAGTTACAATGACAATTAACATCATTTGTTAATTGCCTCATTCAAGACATTTATGTTAATTATAACAATTAACAAATTTAATTCACAATGAATTTGATGTGAATTTCATTTGGATGAAATTTCACCTTAATTTACATTTGAATTTCATGTGAATTTCATTTGGATTAATTTCACTTTAATTCACATTTGAATTTCATGTGAATTTCATTTGGATTAATTTCACTTTAATTCACATTTGAATTTCATGTGAATTTCATTTGGATTAATTTCACACTTAATTCACATTTGAATTTGGTGTGAATTTCATTAGCCCAAATATCATTTCCATTTAATTAATGGAATTAGTTTAATTCCAACAATAATTTCTCTTATATTCCTCCTTACATGGCTTCAAACCGTTTTCCAAATGATAGTTTATGGTGATTTTTGCATTTTTAGAAAAATTGAAAAATTCTTTGCTGAAGAACAACAACATTAATGGTATGGTGTGTTTGCTGGTGTAGTGGCATGGGAGACAAACAACAAGCCCAAGCTCTTGAGTTCAAATCCATAAGTTACTTGTTCTTATTTTCTTTTGGTGGATTCTCGTCTCTTACTCCTCATTCCCTAATTTTGCCTGATCCTTTCCAATAATGTTAGTGCCCTAACAATTAAAAGAATTCTCCAATTCAATGCGTGGTTGTTGTTGTTATATATTTTGTCTTGAAATAACAATAAATATATAAATAAATGATGTTACAAAGAAATTAATTAAAATACAATATTGTAACGCCATTTAAAACGGCTATGGTATCTCCCTAGTTCCGCATAGCTTAATATGTGTCGTCTCGTCGCGGAAACGTGGCAATATGGGAGGGAGATGTTATATCGCGGGGTCCTAAGTAAGCATATGCTTTAAATAATTGTACAAAAATTTTTAAAAGGGGTGTGTACCTGTTGCGTTGGTATTCAAATTTTAACAAAATCTGAAAATATCAGAAGAGAATGTTAGAATTTAAAAATAAATTCCAAACGGAGCCTTATCCAAAACATTGATTTAAGAAATATCCCGAAAATATAAAATATCATTTTCGAACCTTTCGGGATTTTTTTGAAAATGGGTTTGGGTTCCAAAATTATAAAAATAATTTTAGATTTTAAAAGTGAAACCAAACAGACCTTAGGATCGGAGCCCTAGGGTCTGGGTTCGGTTTGACCGATCTAGGCTCGGTCGGGCTCGATCAAGACTGGGGTGGTCCGGACTAGGGCTCGGTCGTATGGGTCAATGGACCGAAGAGCTCGGTCCCAAACTCGGGCGGCTTAGTCGAAGACTTGGGAGGCTCGGTCCTTGGGTTAGGTAGTTATCGGTCCTAGGTCTAGGATTAGGGTCAAGTTTACTAGTCAAAGAAAAATATTTCTGGAATCATAATAAAAATTATGACAATAATTTATTTTTATTGGTATTTTTGGGAATTTTGGGATATTTTATTTAATTGGTTTAAGTCATGAATTAAACATAAATCATGATTAAATCATAATTAAATATTTTCACCCTCTTCTTTGATCTATTTTGGGTAAAATAAATACAATATTTTATCCTCAAATTATTTTTGGAATTTTGAACAATTTTCGTAATTAAGGTTTAATTATCACAATAATTAACCCTTAATTATGATTTAATTTCTTTTTTAAGTTATTTTGAATATAAAAATTCAAAATATTATTTTAATATTATTAAAAATAATAATACTATTTGAAAATAGGGTAAATCTAATTTTCATGCTTACAAATATATAAAGAAAAAAATCATCAATTGAGATGTTAATTCGAGGCATGTGTTTAGCACACTTTCCTTAAAACAGTTTTACATTCTCCTCTTTTGCTGGATCTTATCACATATGACTATCTCCTAGGGTAAAAAGAATCTAGTAGTGATTCAAAACTAGATCAATACGCAACAAACTTGATAAAGTACCTGAATCGATCATCGGGTTTCAACGGAAATACGACGAGTCAAGAACTCAAAGAACACTCGATTGAGTGAATAACTCAAAGAACACTCGATTGAGTGAAGAACTCAAAGAACACTCGATTGAGTGAAGAACTCAAAGAACACTCGATTGAGTGAAGAACTCGAATAACACTCAAGAAAACAAAGAAAACACCTTTCGAATTCTAAAGAGATAATGAAATGAGTGAAGAAGAGTGAGATATATGAAAGTTTCAACATGTTTATAGCTGAAAATTAAACCATCACAATAAATTTATTTATCAATCCAATGGCTGATAATTCATCCAACGACTGCCATTCTTAGACACTTGACATTTCAAAACTTGGGATATGTGTTAGTTAACTATAAAAGTTCCGAATCACTAATTTTGGAGCACTACAACTCCCAAAATTTTAATTTTTGAGTGAGGAGTGGTCAGTTTTGAACTTCATATTGAACGTTTTGCATTGTTTTGAAATGTCATTATGCTCAAGATCTACAACAAAAAATCGAGATGAAAGAATTAATAAATCATTCTCTTAACTTTCTAACTCAATTGGAATCACTCAAAAAAGTCAATAATTGACGATTTCTTAAAAAAATGTGTCATGGCTTATCAATATTTTCAAGATTTTTCAAAACTTTCAAGGTGTTCTTTATAGTGCCCAGAAACTAACAAGGCTATTTTGAAGAATCCGACGAAGAGATACTTAGGGAAGAAGCTAACATGGACGCAACAAATTCAAAATTTTCCTGATTTTCGATCGATTGGTTAAGCCTGCGCGTTGACCTTCGACTTGACTCGCTTAACTCAACCTTACCTTGTTCGATTTGACTTAGTTTGACAACGATTGTTGGTTGTCGTAGCTTCTAACGAGTGAGTGTCACTCTCCAGCGTCGACCACTATGTATAGTGGTTCTCCAGCGAACCTTCGGGGATAAAAAATCGTTTTTTAATTATTTTCTATTATTCCCTTGGCATCTGAAGTGTTTTTTTTGTTTTTTTTAAAAAAAAACGTAAAAAATAATATTATACTCAAAATTCACCATTTTCCGAGCCGATCACCACAAAGGTGTTAAATTGTTCAAATTTTGAGTATTTATGAAAAGACGTGCATTAACCCACTCGAGATGGGCTAAAGAGTGTCACTTGGAAAAACATAAAAAGTTGCATCTCTATTTGGAAATTGCTTTGGGTTCGGAGCTGGAGTTGGGTCCGAGTCTACTAAGAAATCGAGAAATAATTTTTCGATGGATTTCTAGTTACATTTCATTTGAACAAGTGTAACTGAAAACGATGTTTAATAAAGTTATTACACTTCAAATTCACCATTTTCTGAGTCGATCATTATCGAGGTGTCAAATTAATCAAATTTTGAGTATTTAGAAAAGTTGTGTTTGAATTAACTCGAAATAAATCAATAAATATTTCATTATAGTCTTCAAGTATGGACATCATATTACACCACATATATTTATTTTAATTATTTCTGTGTAAAAATAGAGTTATAAAGAATGTCCCTCTTAAACTCTTAAACGAGTTTGAAAAAAAAAATCTCGTTAATAAACATGTGTCCAAATTTAAACAAATAAGTACCAAATTATGAACCCACGTTAATTAAATGTAGAAGGGAGAGATATAAAAAGGGCGGCATACTCGAACCATTTCCTGTCCTACCCATCTTTCAAATAATTTTTCCCAAACTACCCACCTTTTCATTCACATTCCCAAACTACCCACCTTTCTCTCTCTAAATCATTAATCAACCTATTAATTAACTCACTTTCTATCTTAACCCACTAATTAACTCTCTCTCTTTAAACTCATTAATTAACTCCTTTCTTTCTTTCAACTATTAATTAATATCTTCACTTTTAAACTATTAATTAATTCAATTGAAATATATTATATAAATATTAAAATAAAATAACACATATCTTTTATTTTTATTTAAATCTATAAATATAATATATATAATTCAAATTAAATACACTAAATTAAATAATTTAAATAGCTATTATAAAATAAAATAGAATACATTACATAAAAGGGAACTTGAAATAAAATATATTACATAAACATTAAAATAAAATACATTACATCACAATAAAATACATAACATAAACATTAAAATAAAATACATAATAAATATTAATCACGTTCAATATACAATAAAATGCATATTTTATCTTTATAATTCATTTTTTTTATATTTGAAACTACGACGTTTAATGACCTTCAAAATGGTCAAACTTATTGTCAAAGGTCAAGAGAATTATTTGAAACTGTTGAGAAAAAAACATCATCACACAAGGTTATTCCATACAATGAACAAAGAGGAGTCTTCGAAATCGTTAATGCACAATACAGAACCATAAATGGATATTGGAAGGGTGGTAACAAACATAATGTGAATTTATATAGAGGTTTTTGCTCTTGTGGAAAATGGAGTAGATATCATAAAATTGAATTATAAAGATAAAATATGCATTTTATTGTATATTGAACGTGATTAATATTTATTATGTATTTTATTTTATTGTAATGCTTATGTTATGTATTTTATTGTGATGTAATGTATTTTATTTTAATGTTTATGTAATATATTTTATTTCAAGTTCCCATTTATATGTAATGTATTCTATTTTATTTTAATTTATAATAGTTATTTAAATTATTTAATTTAGTGTATTTAATTTGAACTATATATATTATATTTATAGATTTAAATAAAAATAAAACATATGTGTTATTTTATTTTAATATTTATATAATATATTTTAATTGAATTAATTAATAGTTTAAAAGTGAGGATATTAATTAATAGTTGAAAGGGAGAGAAGAGTTAATTAATGGGTTTAGAGAGGGGGGAGTTAATTAGTGGGTTAAGATAGAGAGTGAGTTAATTAATGGGTTGATTAATGATTTAGAGAGAAAGGTGGATAGTTTGGGAATGTGAATGAAAAGGTGGGTAGTTTGGGAAAAATTATTTGAAAGGTGGGTAGGACAGGAAATGGTTCGGCATACTCTTTTATCTATCTTTTTTACTTGGAAATCGTGTATTCAAAGAACCTGACGTGTGAACTTTGTGGAGATTCATAAAGACATGTAAGAGAAGATCAAAGGTGAGAATAACATTTAAATTCATAAAATCGAATGAATATCTAATCGTATTTCGGTCCATTGAAGGATCACCTTGAACTAATTTTCAAAGTTGTTCTTGTATGAAGGACTTTACAAGGAACAATAATCTGTAAGATAAATTGAAGCACAATGTCCTGTAGGACGTTACTTTTGAATCGCTTACTTTTATGCCTCAAATTATTTTTAAACAAAAATAGTTTATAGAAAATTAATTGACGACCCTTTATGAAACTTTGAGGGACGATTTATTGTAAAAAAAATAATTTAAATGCTAAAAAGTAAGTTATGAGAGTAATTTGAGGGTAAATATAATATTTATTTATTTTAAAAAATATTAATAGTTATTATAATAAAACAAATTAATTAGAAAAATATGAAATGTTATAATATAAAATTATTAATATATTATGAATTTAAAATATTTAATTATTTATGAAATTTGAAATTATTTATTTTAAAATTCGTGTAATAAATACATTTATTATTTTAGAAAATTTATATATTGATTAATTATTAAATATATATTATAAATTTGATAATAAAAATGAGTGTCTATAATAATATTTTGATTTTTTAAAATAAATAAATTATTTTTGATTTTATTTAATTATTTTATAAATATAAAATTTTTAAGTTATTAATATTTTATAAGCAGTATATATATATATATATATATATATATATATATATTTATATATATATATATTTATATATATATATATATTATTACAAAAATTGTTTTTAATATATTATATTATAAGATTTTGGTTTTATAGTATACATGTTTTTAATTTTTATAGTTATTAATATATTTTTTAAATAATTTAAAAAATAATTATTTTTTTGAATATAAATCAAATTAAAAAAATATATATTATAAATAAATTATTAATAACGGAATTAAATAAATTAATAAATTTTAAAAATATTATTTTATTTAATAAAGAAAATATTAAGAATATATAATTTTAAATAATAATTATAATATAAAATAAATTTAAAAAAAATAAAATTTTAACATATTTATAATAGTTTTGAAATTTTTTATAACAAAATAATAATTTCAAATTTAAAATAAAAAAAGGTTAAATCATAAATTATATAATTTTCATTTTTTAAATTTTCAAACAATAATATTTATTATATAATCTAAAATTATATACACATAGTAAAATAATAATTACTTTATAATTATAATTTTACAATATATTTAATACATAAAATTTATAATAAATATTTATATTTATAATATAATTATTTTAATATAAAATAAAACTTTATATAATATTAAATAAAAATATAATGTTTTATAAGTTAATTTTTAAAATTTTAATATAAAATAAAAATTAAATATTATTTAAACTAATAACTTGAAAATACTTAAAATAATTTTATAAATATAATATAAATCTCATTCTCAATTTATAATATTTATTAATACTTCTTACCAAATTTTATATTTTAAATATTAATAATTATTATAATAAAACAATTTAATTTGAAAAAATAACTTTAAAATTTATTATAGTAATGAGGTGTATAGGCTTGTTTTCAAATTAAAATTAAATAATATTTTATAAAATATTTTTAAATTATATATGTAAAAATATTGATATTAAGTAATTGATATTATATTTAAAATCAAATTAATAATTAAATATTATATAATAATATTTTATTTTTTTTACATTAAATAAATTTTACATTTAAATCTAATATATTCATTCATATAAATACATTAAAAATATTAATAATAATAATAATAATTTATTATAAATAAAAAGTTCTTTAGGTGATTTTATACATTTTAATAAAAAAGTTTAAAATCATAAAATTTTGAAATTAAATTTTAACTTTAAAATGAATTTTATTAATAAAATAATTTGAAAGTATTTTATAATGTTTTATTAATTTTATTTTGTAATCAAAATTCATGAAAATAAATCTTTTTACAAAATAAAAATAAAAATAAATTATTTTATATTAATAATAAAAGTTAAATAAATATTTGATCATTTATTAGTTAAAATTGTGTATTTGTAAATAATAAAAATTTGAATATATAAGATATTGTTTAGGATTATTCTTAAAATATATTAATTACATTGTGATTTTTTATATTATTTTTATTTGATTTATAATTTTCTAAAAAATAATTTGTAATTATAACCTCATAAATAATTAATTATTTACAATTTATTATAATTTTTTTTCAAAATTGTGTTTATAAATTATAAAAATAATATTCAATATATAATTTATAAAAAAAATGTTATTAATTTAATATAAATATTATTAATTAAAAATAAAATAATTATATTTAGTTTTAAAATTTTAACATATCAGTTATTATATATTGGTTTTTTAATTTAATTTTTATTTTCAAAAATAATTATTTTGAGTGAATTTATTTATTTTATTTTACGCATAAAATTTTATAATAAAAATAAAAATATTTAGTAAATATATAATATATCCCAAGCACTAAAATTTACCTACCTAATTTATAAATTTAAAATAATTATTTTAATTTATTTTTAAATAAATAAAATCAAAATAATTAAGTTATGATGAAAAACTTAATTAAAAAAATAATTAGATTAATTATTGTGATAATGTAAACTTAATTAATTAAGTAAAATGGCCAAATAAAATAAATAAAACTATTTGGGATGAATTTGTACTCATTTTATCTCATAATATTTTTAGAAAAATTAAATTGATTAAAATAAATAATTTAGGATGGAATGTGATACCCATTTTATCCCAAAAAAAATAAATTATTTAACCCAAAGTATGAAAAACAATAAAATAAAATACTTTGGCAAAATATTTGTCATATTTATTTTAAATATTTTATGTATTTTAAAAGATTAAAAATAAAGTAAAATGTGAAAAAAAAAAAAAATTTCAAACTAACCTTTAAGGTTTTAAAATAAAAATAATAATATGTGATCTTATGTGACCGAAACATTGAAGAACGGCTGCAACAAGAACCAGGACTATAGGTAGGGTCGACCCTAGGTAAGCACGATAAGCCCTCGGACTAAGGCAGACCACTCTCCAGGGAAACATATTTATTAAAAATAGTAAGTTATCTAGTTAAATTTATTATAATTTTAAATATAAAATGTTGTAGTTTAGTGGTTCAACATAAAAACTTAGAACTTATATTTAGTTACAGGATTAAATCTCTCCAAAAACTATTTTTTATCAATTTTTTAAACTAGACCTAGGGCAACAAAAATATATAACATTTTTTCTATCGGGACTAGGGCATCCCAAAATTCGGGATCGGCTCTGACCATCGGATGAGCTCTGGATTGTCATCCAACGCCCTCAAGTTGTCCACGTCGCCCGCTGTAACGAAGCAAAGGCGTGTTCGCGAAGAAGGCAATCAACTAACGCCACGTTAGTAGAAACGTGATAGATGACCAAAACGCAACGTTGTGCTGACGGAACGCCAATGGACCCCGCGTCCGTATTCTCGCCATAAATGAAACTATTTCGTCCCCCGATCATCTTCTTTGTTGCGATCTCCGGTGGGATAAGAACAAGTCCTATTTTTAATTTCTCAAAGATTGAACTTAACCGATAGTTAACCATTTTGGCTGATTCAAAAGGTGAAATGATCACCCTACCACGGTGATAATTTTCCATATATTCATAGGCATCATCAATGCCTATTCCGACAATTGGTTAGAAGTGCAACCAAAATATCATAAATGGATTTTGACTGATTCAAGCCACTTGGTTGCATCAACCGACTTTGGGAGGCTATAAATAACCTCCCTTAACAATTTCAAAGCCAAGAGACATGATCTCTAACCTCAAATCAGGATTTACAAAAAAAATCGCCATTGAAGCTCAAAGCTTCTAGATTTTTTGAAATCTTGTTTCAAACCTTAATGCTTGAATCTAGACATCCCAAAAGTTTCCCTAAGATCATCCTTTAATTCATATTTCCAGTTTAAAATTGAAATTTGTATATTTAAATTTTTATAAGCTTGTATGTTGTCTGGTTCTTGAATTTCTTAGTTGAAAATCGATCTAAGGATCATTTACGAGCTTTCCGTGAAAGTCAAAATCGATAAATCGATCTTAAACAAAAAAAACTCAAATATGAATTTGGAAAAATTAAAAAACAAGTTTTCTATTCTTGGCTTAATTCTCAAGAACAACAACTTAAAAATTTCCACTACATGTTCTTAATGATGTTGAGCCACTATTTAGATTATGTTTGATCCATCCCGATCATTATTGATCAAAATCAAAATTTTCAAAATAAATGAAAATTATAAGTTCTTGAATTAGTCCAAATGAACCGTTAGTGTTCATGTTTTAGTATTAATCAAGTATATGGAGTATAAGGAAGTTATTGGTAAGCTCATTACACTTCATTACAACTTAAAAATCAAAAACTCGATTTTTGGCCCTAAATTGTTTTGAATGAATTGATCATCACCCATGTCGATTGATACCTTAGGATGATGTTCTTAATGTTCATGGGAGCTTTGTGAAGCTACCCAGACCATTGGATAAAAGAATCCAAGTCTCTATTAAAATTGAAAAACTTGCAATTTTGATATTCTTGAGTACCGAGAAATTCCAACTAGGAACAAGAGGTCCGACTGAGGCTTTTCAGCTAGGACTGAAAGGGTCCGGCTGAGGTTCTTCAAGTAGGATCGAAAGGTCCGACCGATGATTTTTACATCCAACCGAGAAACCAAACCTAGGATTGAGGAGTCTCGCACCCGATCAAGAACTCCCAAACCCAGGACCGATGGTTTCTTTACCTCGATTGAGGGACTTCTACATCATGACTGAGGATCTTGACCCCCGACTGAAGGGCTCTCAACATAGGACCAAGGGCCCTTAGCCACCGACTAAGAAAACAAATTAGGACCTAAAACATCGGTCCTAAGGCCGATTTGGTTCCACTCTTAAAATTCTAAAATTATTTTTGTAATTTTGGAATCTCAAACCATTTTCTAAAAATCTCGAAAAATTAGAAAATGGTTTAAAAATATTTTTGGGATATATTCCCACAAAAAAATATTTTAATAAGGGCTCATTTGGGATTTATTTTTAAACTCTAATACTTTCAACACTGATGTTCTTTAGGTACTTTCCTCCTTAGTCATAATTAGCAATATGTACTGTCATTTAAATAATTGTGGTTATAAATTTTTAAATAATGCTAAAATATACACATGTCCAAGACCGGAAGAATAATTGGTTAAAATAAAATGTTATACAACCGATTTTCAAAAGTCAAGTTTATAACTAAAGACCGTTTTAAAACGCGTACAAAGGACAAAAGTGCGAAAGCTCTTTTTCAAGTATCACCAAACTTCAAACTAAAATAAATCATTGGTGAAAAATGCGTTCGTACACGTACACCTTTTTTTATTGATCTTTAAAAGTCAATTGGCGACTTTATTTCAAATGAATAATCTTTTTAAAATTTATTTATATTTAATTTCAAAAGCTATTAGGAATTATTTAAAATCTTGTAAAATGATGTTTTATTTTAAAAAGATTCCTGATATACAAAGTAATGTTGAAATTCTCGAACTTTGAGCTACTTCGGAAACCAAGGGTTTTCCGGGAGTTAAATGTTTAACTTGAAAACATAAACTTGACTTTTGAAAAACGTTTTTCTCACGTTTTCAATTTAATAGGCATGTCTCAAAATGTACAACACATAAGGGACGCATATGTTTTTATCATATTAAATGGCTATACTTGAAAATTGTACAACACCCTAACCCTACTTGTAAAAAAGTATATTATTGAATTTGATACTTATACACTTATGTGCAAAAATTGTCAATGAGAAATGACAACTTGTTACAAAATGAGTGATGTTGCTAGAGGAAAATTAGAATGCAAGGAATCGACCACACCCTTTGGAGATGAGTCATCCGATAGGACAAATGCATTGTGGAGGTGGGGGGAATTCTTTATTGAGTTGATATTTCCTGGTTTATGGTGGCAATTTTACCCCCTCCACTATCGGCGAATGATACTCTCTTAGGATTCCCCATAGCATAAAAAGCCTAAATACTCTCACCAAGTCGGTTGTTTGTCGTGCCCAAACAACCAAAACCTCGTCACTACAACTCTTACATGACTACTATATATTTATTATGTGTATGCATGTATAGTCTAAGTGAACATCTCAAACATGTTCCTTCTTAAAAAAAACGCATTTTTTAAATGTTTTGAATTTTCAATCAAAGACAATGCCCATGCTGAAAGATATCGCATTGGTCCCCTAAATCGATAGTTTCCACGAAAAAGAGTCGAACCATGGGATATATGGACTAAGTCCCATCATGAAGTTCATAAACTTAAAGATAAACCACACCTTCATGATGCAAATGCAAAAGGAAGTGGAGCCCCGTGGGACGAGTATACTTAATGGGAGAAAGGAACATTTGTCCAACCATAAAAGAATTCTAAGCTATCCTAATGATAGACAACAAGAATATTCTACATCTGAAATAATTTGTAGAATCAATATCCTTAAGAAAGCTCTTAGTACAGATACACCAAGACAACATCCGATATTATTCTCAGGAAGACGTATATCGACTTCCAAAAATGGAAAAAGATAAAAGTAGGGAATGGAGAAATTTCTTTAACTTTAGGATCGCCCATGATGACAATAACGATCCTACTATCTCACTTATTCCTAGTATCTACAAATGATAAACCCTCCTCAAGAAACCTAGAGGTAGCATACCACATGCGTAGGGGAAATAAAGACTCCTTCATGTATCATTATGGCCGAAACGCTATTGGGTCTAAATGATTCGTACTTAACATCCATTATGAGCAAAAGAGGCTTAACTCATATTCACATATGGCTGCTCGACAAACTTGGACGTTTGCCACCCGTATGTCCCAGAGATATCATGTCCCCCTCTTCAATACCAAAGAATGAGGAAAGGTTTGCATGAATCTCTTGTAGAGAATGACGACAAAGTCAGGGAGTTACTCCTATGGTATCCCATAAAAAAGATGGCATACATGATGGAGAATAAACCCATGATCATGTTTATGAACCTGGAATGGGTTATCTTCTACTAACCCACAACCTCTTCAAACAGTTCGATTATGATTTTACGTTCTTTTATTCGGGAAATGCCATCGCTACAGATAGGCTAATTAACCACAAGGCCTATGTAGGATATCTCTAAAAATGGCACAACTCCTCCCAGATGAGTATCCTAGAGAAGCAAAAGAACTATCTGACTGTCATTCTTGAAGAATACAAGCAGGTGAAGAAAAATGAAGAGAATGAAGTTTCTAGTGTAGGAATAGGCTACAATATGACTTAAAGCATGTGATCTCTCTGTCAACACTTTTTCCTCTTTAGACGCTCTTTGTAAGTCTTAACAAGAGAGATATGTCTATAAAAAACTTAATGAGTATGTTTGTATAACAACTATATGTTTGCTTTTAAATCACAAAGGAGATGTTAACTCTTTAGGATTCATCTTACATGCATATGGATTGTATTGTACTTAATTAAAATTGCAAACCCTCACCTCATTCTCTTCGCAACAGTCCACGATTGTGACAACCTACACGGCTCCCAGGAAGAGATATCCAAAAACATGACATTTTATATGCTACCAGATGATCGAAGAAGTCCCAACATTTGAGATAGTCTCTACGACCGAATTCAGGGAAGAGAATGCAGCTTTGCAACATGTGATAGAACAACCCGCGTTGATCATGAATGCTCTAGCTAATTATTAAATACCGTCCACATCCCAAAACATACATTCTTCTCGATTTATTACCCCGCTTATCCCGGTTATGTTCACTCCCACCAATCCTAGTCATGTTAACCCTCTATCCTCTCCAATAGTGTTAGGGCCCTAAGAGTTAGGGTAATTCCCCCAATTTAGAGTGTGGAGGTGAAATTGAGACTACAAGAGGTGGATATATATAAAAGCTAGTATATGATTTTGATATAATAAAGTTGAGGTCGGTCCGGGTGGAAGACATTGTCGGGTAGGAAGTTTGGATGGGGCGACACATCTATTAAAAGATAACGCAGATGTCCTTAGATGAGCTCAACGAAAACATAAATCTTGTGTAGAACAGAAGGGTAAAAGCTCGTTTTATTCTGATTTTCAGTACGAATACGAAACGTGAAAGCGTGGCCTAACGATCCTTTAAATCTTTCGAATTTGAAACAAAATGTGTTAAAAAAGTTACCACATGGATAATTGTCTTGTGGCAGCCAAACATTCATAGAGACGTTGCTTTTTTATATTTGATGTCGGCTCTTCTTATCATTGTGAAGCAGAATTCACCAAGTGTTGGATTGTTCACCACCAATAGGGAACGTGAGTTGGGATTAGATCGTCGTGAGATATGTTTAGTTTTATCCTACTGATGATAATATCGCACTAGTAATTTAACATAGTACGACTTATCACAATCTTCTTCTCTTTTTCTCTAGAAAAAGTTCTAGAGAAGTTGAAAAGACAATCTTTCTTGGTCCCTTTGATGATTTTTCCTGCATCGGAGGGTGTCCTGTTTTATTTTTCACCACTCAGATTTGAATTGATGTTGTATTTTGTTCGATGCGACATTTTATTTAGCCAGATCGAATTTTTTATCCCGATTTTTTGTGATCCGGATAATTCTCTTAATCTTTGGTGAATCGTTTGTTCCTTATATCATCTGATTGTGTTGATGATACTTTCTCGAGTCTGTCCCCTTTTTAGCACCAAAGGAGATGAAGTTATTGGATCTTGAGTTTATTTTGATTTTTCCAATAAAGAGTCACTGAATAAGATCTTTCAGTCGGAGCCCTCTTATAGGTATCCTCCCATTATTTTTATGGGTTTCTCACTTTTATTGACCATATATGTATATGGTCAGTTATCCATTGGCATGACATTTTCCGGCATTGCTTATCAACCCTCGATCAAGGACAAAATTCAATGTCACTCGGAATATTTTGTAGAGATTCTCTGACATTGTTTAATTAGTTTATTCGGCTTGTTCTACTTCATCACTCATCGTTACGGGTTTTTGGAGTCTCCCTCCAAAATTACAAGATTGTTCGATATCATCATTAGAATTTTAATTATTACAAATATATCCTACTATTTAATACATAATTTTGTATTACTTGTTTTGATTTTGCTAACATGATTCTGCAATTTATTTTTCAATATGATCTACTTGTTTGAATTAATAAAAATTTATTTATTTTTTAAACTAAAAAAAAATTAATTTATTATTAAAAATAAAAAAATATTTAAATAATCAAATCAATTAGATGAAAATATTAAGGGACAAAATATATATAATACATTAAATTTCCTAAGTCTTTGTAACTATTATTGACCTTCATCTAAAAAAAAATGTCCAGGGTCTCACTTTGACGCATAATCAATATAGGCAACACTAAATTAGAAATAATAAATAGGCAATTAAAAATCAAATAACTTGGGTAAATTGATTATAATTTTTATTTATTATTAAAAAACCATGTCTTAGAAGAATCAAAGTTTTGTTTGATTATTATTACTTATTTTTAAATGGTCTCAAAATGTAATTTTATTAATATTAATTTTTTTTTTCTAATAAATCAAATCTCTCTTCTATCAAATCAAAACAACAAACATATAAAAGAAATAGCAACAAACTTTAGCCTTTTACCTAGAAATTCATTTTTTAAAATGATTAGTATAAAATAATACATAAATCTTGTTTTATGAACTGTATTTAACATCTTCATAGGGTGTAAAGATAAAATGGTAGTAATTTAACCAAATTAACCAGATTTTCTATAGAAAGCTGTTATTTTTTCAAATTAAATCATTCAAAAAAAACACAAGTAACAACAAACATAGAGATTCCAAGGAAAAGGGAAACAATTTCCTTCAATTACTGTAATTGAACATGTTATGCAAAATCATAATACCAGTCAGTCACAAATTCAACAAACAGAGTTGATTTTACTCGAAAAGTAATGCTCGAGCTAAGCAGAGTTAAAGAGATGATGATGATGACGATTCGTCATCGAGTTTACAACGATCCTAATACAGACAGACACAGATAGATTCTTCAATCTTCATTTCTAAAGGAGATCCTTCTCCAAACCATCAAAATAAGGATGTTCCATTGCTTTCTTAGCAGAGATCCTCTTTGCCGGTTCATAAGCCAACATTTTCTACACAAAATAATCAAATTCTCATTCATTCATTCATTCATTCAATCAAAAGTTATATAAGATGAATGAATGATAATAATAATAATACTCACAGTGAGTAAGTCCAATCCATTCTCATCCAGATTAGGCACCATAGAAGAAACCTTCTTCGGATTCCATTGAGGATATTCATGCCAATTTGGAAGTTTGCTCACTCCAGGCCACAGTTCTTCATTTGGAGTACCCAGAAGCCTGTTTTATTTATTTCACAATATTATATAAAACCCTAGAAATAGAGAATATGAAATAGGATTTGTTTATGTTTGTTTTTGCTTACCTGAAAATGTGCAGAAGTTGCTGCAACTCAGAATCTCCTGGAAAGAGTGCTTGCTTTGTCACAAGCTCAGCTACAAATCAAAAAGTTCAAAATTAATATTTTTCAATCTCAAAATACCCTAAACCCTAAAATACAAATTACAACTTTGTTTGATGTAGGTCATTGGATTAAATCCAAATTGATCATCATCCCATCATTACTAATCACTTTTTCAGAGATTATTTCAGACATTGATCTTAAATAATTCAGGTTTTCATAAACATAGGAAGGTCTTAGTGATCTGAGGAAGGATTGAAATGATGATTTACCAAATATACAGGCAACAGACCACATGTCTACTCCAGTTGAGTAATGGGTAGCTCCCATAAGAACTTCAGGAGCTCTATACCACAGAGTCAATATCTGTAACAATGACAAACAATTAGTACTAATTGTATAAATTTGATGAGGGTTTATCTGTTATAAACTAGTTTGAATGTACCTCATGAGTGTATTTCTTGATTGGAACTGTAAATGCACGAGCTAGCCCAAGATCTGCTATCTTGAGCTGCAGAGTCTTAGGGTCCATCAGAAGATTATGAGGCTTGAGATCCCTGCAATTAGCTTTCAATTAGATTTCAATTCTTGTTTTAAATTAGAATGATAAAATTACTCATTATTACCTATGGAGTACTCCATGTCCATGACAAAATGCAACTCCTTTACAGAGTTGGAACATCAAGCTCTGAAATATGAAAACAAAATGGTAAGATTAATTGATTGAGAAAAAGACTCGTAATGTAATGAATAATCAAATGATTGAATCCCACACCTTGACAACTTGAGGGGGAAGAAATTCCCCTGTTTGACGAAAAGATCTAATGAACTTCTTCAGATCAGTGTCCATGTATTCAAAAACCAAGTAGAGAACCGTCTTTCCTTCCTTACTTAGTCCTTGTTTAACATCTATCAATCTGCTCAAATTCACAACTTATAGATCAAAAACCTAATATCGATCGGATCTGGACTCCACGAACAGGAAATCGCAGATCGAAGCATTCAATTGATGAGATCTAATCATACGAAGAGAATAAACTAAAAAAAAAAAGACAAAGAGGGATTTTCATTTCTAGGGTTTTACCGTACGACATGAGGATCTCTAGATAACATTCGAAGCAAGGAGACTTCACGAAGAGTAGTTGGAGGGACACCTTCATCGTCTTCATGTAACCTTGTCTTCTTCAACGCAACGATTTTTCCTGTCGCCTTATCTCTTGCTCTGTAAACTTTCCCGTACGTTCCTTCTCCAACTTTCTCTAGCTTCTCGAATGCGTCCATCGCTGACTTCTGAACATTCTCCATATCTCTCTCTCTCTCTCTTCTTCTTCTCTTTCTCTCTCAAGATTAACGGGGAAGATGAAATGAAGTCCGGCGCAACAACTGATGGGGGATGGAGCGTCTGAACCCTTTCAGTTTATATAGGCTTTTTCGGAACCTTTTTGGTGACCAGCGGCAACGGCTACGTTTTCGAAATTCAAATTAGATGATTCTGATATATTACCGTAAATGTCCCTTGTTTTTTTAAAATATTACAAATGAGATTTGTTAACCCTAGCTATATGTGCCGTATAAAGTCTCAAATAAGACAGTGAATTTATTGTCAATGTTCAAATCACTCCTCAATCATTTTCATTAGATAGATTAATGTTAACCCCACTCAATAACATTAACTAATTATAAGTCTATATTTAAAGAGAGTTTTAGACGTATATTTTTAATTTATAAATATTTTGAAAATTTATGCTTTACCCTAGGATAATTTTGATATTGTTAACGTATCTTACTATTGTATTCGATATAAATATATTAAAAATATCGATAATTGTACATCGTAACTAATCGGTTGTCTCATTCACCTCAGCCCAACCTTTGTTCGAGTGGTGTAAGGAGCATTTGAATATCGATTTCAATGCTGGAACAAAATTATAAAGTTTTTTAAAACAAATCTGGACATATTCACCTTATTAAGTTCATAAATTACTTATATACATTTTTTTTAATATTCTTACAAATCTTAATCAAGAGGGTATGCCCTTACATGAAAACATGTTAATTTTTTTAAAAATATCTTAAAATAAATATATTTGTGTAAATCTTAGTTATGAATTGATTTTTTTTTATTTGAACAATAAAACTAATAAATAAAAATAAGTATCCAAAATGTAACCAAAGAGATAAACAACAAGATTAATTATTTCATAACCAACAATTAAAAATTAAAAAAAAATATATAAATATTTCTTCTTTTATCTAAAATGAACCACCCCTTCACACTTCCAAAATAAAAACTATTTATTTACTCTTTAAGTAACAAAATAAAAATAAAAACATTTCTCTTTATCTAACCAACATAATTTCAAAAGTGGGAACATTTGTTATATGATCCTCAACATTCCATGCCACAATATTAACTAAATCAACCTCAAACTTACCATTTACAACAGCTTAATAAAGAGACACAAGCTATATCTAGAAAATAGAGTAACAACTACTAAGACTCGAGTCGCAACTTTCAAACAAGACTCGAGTCACACATAATGTAGATACATATAGATCTTCGTTTGTTGAACACCTCAACCAATTCGACTACTTCGATTATGCATACATATAAAAAGTTTGGAAACGAAATTTAATTAGATACATAAACAAACAGTATCATGAACATAAAAACAGACTTACATCGATCCTCAATTGCTCGCGCTTCCTTAACATCAACCGCAAAGTTATACTCCTGATCGCAACATATAATTCTTCATCTCCGGTTCATCAGGAGCAGTAAAATCAACCTTTAACTCCAACTCCAACTCCAACTCCAACTCCAACTCCAACTCCAACTCCAACTCCAACTCCAACTCCAACTCCAACTCCAACTCCAACTCCAACTCGTTTAATAGCCAACAACTGGTTAGTCTTAGTATCCCCAACAACCAACCACCACCCTTCCTCCTTAGTTTTCGGATACATAGGAGCATGAACTGTCCAACCTCAGTCAGACCCTCCAAATCCTTCTCGAGAATCACCTGCAAACAGACAACATCCCCAGGACCAACATTCTCCCCATCCAAAACCTCATAATTCAAGTCGATGTTCTGGAATTGGTTACAGAATCTCGCTATATCCATCAACTTCCAATCCGACATTTGAAGCAGAGCGCCGGCGTTCATAATTCTCCATCTCTATTATATCAAAAACCGTCTCGATGATCTTCCCTAGATTCTCCTTACATATCTTGACCATATTTTTATTGAAATGTGGGAGTTGCATGAGCATGAAGTCACGCTCCCACATGGCTTGTGTAACCATTTGGCTAACCTCCATAGCCAGACTAAGTCATCCTTTACTCGAAATAACATCAACCATAGCCTGAAGTAGTCTATTAGCAGATAATAAAACCTCACATTGATTCAAAACCAGATTCCCTACAACCGTCTGTCGCGAGAAATGAGCTTGGAGTAATGCATTTGATTTAACACGAGGATAGGTGAGCCTTGGATTCTCTAACGAGAATCTCTGATGGTTAACTAGTTTCCTTAACCATTCATCTTCTCCCAATCGAATTGGAATTTGACTGTATTCGGACGTGGAAGATAAAATCTCCAAAAGACCTTTCAGCTTGGTCTTGGCAGTTAGAGAAGAACCAAACCGTTTGATCGTCATGTAACTAATGTAATAATAGGACGCGATCATGCCTAAATTGAGAGGAGATAGATCGATATCTTCTTCAATCGAAACACATTTGCTCAATTCGAGCTCGGTTAGAGTCGTTTCCATGAGCTCTGAGAGATGATCAGACATATGCCGGTGACTCATTCCCTGAAGATTGTTTATTCTCGATTACTCCATCTACGATTTCTGCGTTTAGATTATCGTGGAGAAAATGCTGTAAATGGCTTTCGACAGGAAACGATTCATACAAGAATTTCTTGTAATAATCTTTCTTAGGAGCATGACAAAGAATTATGCATTTTCCAGAGTTATCGATAAGAGGTCTGCTAGCATGACCCATCATCTGTAACAAATCCTCAATTGGATAATCACTGTCAGCGTTTCCGTGACTGTCCTAATACTGCGTTCCCATTACGACAACAAGATGGGCAGTTAACGACACTCCCCAACACATGGAACAACTCATAACGCAGGCCTGAATCTTACCTGTTTCGAAAAGAGTTCTAACGATGTCTTGATCGGTATCTGTCAAACCGTCGTGTAAATATCCAACCCCATACTTTAATGTCTCCTTCAACATTGACTCCTTATATTTACTTCCTTATCTAAAGTCTGCAGCAAGAACATCGGATATCCTGCATTATCCATGCAGGAGTATGTCATTAGATCAACCGGGGTTAATTGAACATGTTTCCTAGTTGGAACAAAAACAACAGCTGGTTTCCCATTCTTGGAATGCTGGATGATAGAAGTATAAGTCAGTTTCGACATGGCCTGCATTCTCGCATCAAAATTCGAGATGTCAACCCCATATATATGTATTTCAAGAGGAATTGGTCTAACACCAGGAGAAAAATTGAACAGGCCATGACTGGTTGCTCCAATCCATTGGCCAAGATCATTAGCATTCGTGACTGATGTCGATAAAGCCACTATTCGAATCTTGCTATCCATCTGACTCGAAATATACCTCATTCTCGATACGATAACCTCCAAGATTGAACCATCCTGACCACCGATCAAATACAGTTCGTCTACGATGAAAAGACTAACAAGTTGTATATCCTTGCGTTGTTTCCAACGTCGAGATAAAGCATCCCATTTTGCGGGTGTGCTTATTATGATCTGACCTTTCTCAAGGAGTTTCATGTCAATAGATGTTTCACCTGTTAACTCGAACACCCTTAATCCAAGACCATCTCCGAATTTATTCTTCCAATTGATGAATCTCTCCTTAGCCAGAGCTTCCATTGGTGCTATATAGACAATTCGCATGTTATTGTTAGCTTTTTGATGATTTCTTAATATAGCCAACTCTGCACAAATCGTTTTCCCACTTCCAGTAGGTGCTGCAACTAGTATATTGTCGTCTGTATTATAGAGGACGGTGAAAACTTGAGTCTGGACAGGATTGAAATGATTGAATTCATGATAAAGCCTTTCGTAAGATGGATTCCTTAATGCAGTCACAGGCAATGGTTGGAGATCGAGTAATTCGGTTGGAGGAGGATACTTTTCGGGTAGAATAAGGTTTCGGAAAGAAACAGGCAGCACAGATTGCGATTCAAGCCATCTATCTAAAACAATCTTAATGAAGTACTGACGTGGGATTGGTTCATAGATTGGTACTGTGAAGTTCAGAGTGTGGTCTTCATCAATGTACTTTTTCTTCAAGTAGAAATACTCATGGTGAAGTATACATTCACCGTCGTTATCCTCCACAATTACCCAGAACGGTTCGACATACCCATGAACTTTGTCATCCCATTGAAAGTCAGGGGTGATTGTGAGCTCGACTCTCAGGATGGTTCGAGTGATCGGTTGGACATGTGCAGACATGTTTAACTTTGGAAACTGATGAATGAATTTGTGAAGTGTCCTACCCATTTTAGGAAACCTGATCAGATCTCCTAACTCTTGGGAGGAAAAATCATAATATCTTTCCCAACTCCCAAGCAATATCTTTCTTCTCGAATTTCATTAAGATTCCATTGGGAATTCCATGGAATTGACGAAGTGTGTTTGTACACTCCACATCCTCTTGCCAACCATCTTACACAAGTTCAACGCCTTCTCAGCCAATTGCGCCCATCCTCTTTTCAAGACAATCTCGAAAAGTGCTCTCACGAGAAAATATAACATATGAGATGCATAAACTTAAGGGTGCGTTTTATAAAACTAAAAGGAATACTACATACCTGTGTTATGTACACCATGTCAGATGTCAATGACAATCCTTCAAGCTTTAACTGAGAAATGTAAGCTTGAAGAAGGACATTGATTTTGGCACTGGGCTCTTCTAGACTTTCCTTTATGGGAATTGGAGTGCGGTCTAAAAGCTTTGCATGTTCCATCTTCTCATCTTGTCTCACTGTTACATATTTGAACTCGTCACTAAGAGAAAACAGTCGACATAACTCAATATCACCCATTGTTGGCTTCAAATGCTCATTGTACGCGGAGATTGTTCCGTGTGTTATGTAATAGTAACTGGCAATGCGACCCAAATCTGTAACTTGAAAATATCCGCTCTTCCGGTCATACTTAATGAGGTTGTTCTTGTCCAGAATTGTGGCAGCAGAATGAATCTGCAAAATAAAGCAATGAGACAAAAATTTAAGAATATAGGAAATAAACACACCTGTTATGATCCAACATGAAAAAGAGGTGGAAACATTCATTGAAGGATTATCATTCATCAATGCTAGAGATTTCGTCATTATGTTACGCTGGAAAAATGCTAAATCGTTCATCTATTGAGGAGAGGATGTAGTAGAATTACACAAATCAGCATCACAAAAACCTGGATCTAAAGATGACAATTTCCAAGGAAATCATTTTAATTTACAAATTGGAGATCAAAACCAGGATTTTCATCTTCAAATTCGGTGAATGTTAGATTACTACTTAAACTTCCACAAAAATCACTCCAAGATTCTCAAGAAGTGGTTTCTTCTCAGCACAACCAGTCCTATTGAAAGCACTACTTATTCTCAGCAGATATTTTATAAGGCTAAACTTATCAAAATCTAGGTGCACTAACAACTTATTCTCAACTTCCCTATCATCACCTTCAGCGAGAATCTTTAGTATCACTTCAGCTTGCTTCTGACTCTGTTGTGGATCAATCTGCTGCCCATAGGCCAGAGAAATCTTCCGTTGCAACCAATAGGCATCAATATCTTCCACATTGAGGGTCATCCCTTCATTACCTTCTAGGGCATCATCTTCACCAATTCCTCCACCCATCTGCATAGCACCTGACCTGAGCCATACCCATCTAACATATCGTCCTCTTCATCTTCATCCTCTTGAACCATATCAAGGTCACTTTCTTCGTCGATTCTTAAACGTGTGATTCTTAAAAACAGATAAAATCTCATTAGCAGCTCCACTTACAATATTCAATGGCTACCCACATAATTGTTGTTGGATAACACTAAGCATAGCCCCGTACGCCGCTCTTGTTTCCTTCGTCGTTTCCTTCTTCCTAGGCTGGTAAACAGCTTCATCAGTAAACGACAGGATACTCTCCTCTAAACACCTCTTTTTGGTCTTCTGGACTTGGTGAGTTCCTCATCAAGCTCATGCGGCCTTCCTCTTGTAAGCACGATCGCCGAAGTTCTTCGAATCAATCTTCCCGTAGAGAAACTCTGGTTCAGCCGTGGGATCATGAGTTTCCATTGAGAATCTGTAGTGACAACAAAACTTGAATTGTCTCTGTATTCTTCAACTATATTGGCCATCTCAAACTCAAATTGAAGAAATTAACTGTCAATTTTTCTTTAGCAATCTCAAATTTTGATTTATGTACAAATTATTATTTTATTTTTTTTTCACTTTTTCCTTATATTAACTCCTCAATCATTTTTTAATAAATAAAATAAAATTTAAAACATAAAATATAATCATATATTTATAAATTTAATAATTTTTTTAATAATATTAAAATTTAATAATTTAAATAGTTATAATTAATACTTAAAAATATTATTTAATTAAATAAAAACATAATTAAAACTGAATTAATTAAAATAATAAAAATTGAAATATAAATATAATTGTATTATAATTAAAAAATATTATATAAAAATTTAGTTTATAAAATAATTTAAATATTATTAATTATAATTAATTAAAAATTATAATAAAAATTAATTTATAATTTTAAGTTTAAA
Source organism: Impatiens glandulifera (assembly GCF_907164915.1). Taxonomy (NCBI): domain Eukaryota; kingdom Viridiplantae; phylum Streptophyta; class Magnoliopsida; order Ericales; family Balsaminaceae; genus Impatiens; species Impatiens glandulifera. Next base: position 4,452,806 of record NC_061863.1, read on the forward strand.
TCTAAATTTCTAAATAATTAACTAATATATTTTTTATTTTAATTAAAATTTAAATATATTACTAAATTATTTATATAATTTAATACAATTCTTTAAATAATTAATAAAATTCTTTAAATAATATATTTCATATATATATATATTGTTTAAATTCTCAAATATATAAATTAAGTATTTATAAAAAAATATTTTTAATTACACTGAAAAAAAAAATACTTTTTAATAAAGTAATAAAATCAATTTTTTATTATATAATACAAAATCAATTATAATATATTATTAACTTATTTATTTTAATTAAAAACTTAAATTTATTTTAAATTATTTATATTATTATATAAACAATTTAAATAATTAATGAAATTATTTAAATAATATATTTAATATATATTTGAAATAAATTAGTTATTATAATAATTAATATAAATAAATAAAATGTTAAACATATTTTTAAAATTATTTTAATATTTATAATTTTATTTTAGTTATATAAATTTTGAATTATTTTATTTTTAATTTATAAAAAATATTTAAATTATAATTAATATATATATATATTAAAAAAATATATTTATATAATTAATAAAAAAAATTATTTTTTTAAATTATTTTTAAAATTATAATTTATATTTTATATAAAATTATAATTTTTGTTTAGTAATATGAAATTTTTAATTATATTATTTTTAATTTATAAAAAAATTATTTAAATTATCATAAAAATATATATTTAATTTTTTATATTAAATATATATATAATCAAAATGCATAACATAAAAAATTGTTTTTCAATAAAATAAAAATATTATTTTTTATAAAAAAAACATTTAATTAATTAAAATTTATATGATTTATATTAAATGTTTATAATTTTAAATTATTATTCTTATAAATTTAATTATTTATATTTTAATTTATATTTAAATATTTACTTAATTAATTTAATAAAAATATATAAAATAAAATAATAAAAAAATATATTAGTTTTTAAATTAATTAAAATTTAAGTTAGTAGATATTTGTAATCGTTTGGATTTGGTGCATAACATAAAAAATTGTTTTTCAATAAAATAAAAATATTATTTTTTATAAAAAAACATTTAATTAATTAAAATTTATATGATTTATATTAAATATTTATAATTTTAAATTATTATTCTTATAAATTTAATTATTTATATTTTAATTTATATTTAAATATTTACTTAATTAATTTAATAAAAATATATAAAATAAAATAATAAAAAAATATATTAGTTTTTAAATTAATTAAAATTTAAGTTAGTAGATATTTGTAATCGTTTGGATTTGGTTTTGATTTGGAAGATTTTTCTTTTTTATTCTTTTTTTTCTGATATATAAGTGAACTAAAACAAGAAATATGTAATAAAGAATAAATTATTATTAAATATATTCAAAATTTAATTATATATTTTATATTTTAATTATTATTTTTTATGAATTTAATTATTTATATTTTAATATATATTTAAGTATTAACTTAATTATTTTTATAAAAATATAAACTAATTATTTTTAATAAAATTAAATTAAAAAAACTAAATATTATTTTTTCAAAAAAAAATTTATAATATTATTTTAAAAAAAAAATATATATATATATATATATAAATAAATAATATTATTGTTTTAAATTAATTCAAATATATATATGAATATTTATTATTTCATAATTATTTAATAACTGTAAATCATTACTCAATTTAAATGTTTTTTATTTATTATTTTACATTTTACAATATAACTTCGTAAATATAATTATTTATATTATATATATATTTCAATTATTATTTTTATAATTTAACTATTTTTATTTTTATTTTTATTTCATTATTCTTATAAAATATATATTTTTAATAAAATAAAATTAATAATAAATTATTTATAATAAAATTTAAAATTAATTCAAATTTATATAATACTCCATTTTACATCAATTACGTTAAATTTTAAATTAATGCAATTTATAATTAATAGTGAGTGGTTATTTTGATTTTACAAATAAAAGGGAGTTAATGATCTTTATTTTTTTTCTTATATTTTGTTTATACTATTTATAAAAAATACTTTGTTAATAATAATAAAAAAATTCATTTTACATTTCTCTTCGAGTGAATCAAATTGTGAGCTTAAATTAAAGTAAGGAGTGGAGGATAAAAGAATTGATGTCACTGCAAGAATTCCTAACTTTAAATGTCTCCACTACGATCACTAATAGTTACTTCCCTCTAAGAGTGTGGGATTTAATATAAATAGGATTTGAGGCGCTCTAGGATCCAACATCTAGTGAAATCATAACTATATTTAAAGAGACGAAGATTAAAGACGGTAAGGTGAAGAACTATATGTAGCAAGCATTGAATCATGCGACGTTTTAGTAAATATTGGACAGAATTAAATATGGAGATAATGGGAAGATAAAAAGATCACTTCTTAATACTCTACTTAGATAATTCGAAATACTTGAGATGAAAAAATAACGAGATGATAAATGACTATTTTGTTAGAGTTGTAGTAACCAATAAGACTACTTTAGTAAAAAGATCTTGAGAAAATTAATAGAGAGGTTCATGCTCAGGGCTAGAGAGTTGGAGGCTTAATACAAATTCAAATTTTTGGGCCCCTAAAAATTAAAATAAATATAATAGTTGTATATTTTAGTAAAAACATATTAAATATACAAATTAAATATATAATTAACTAGATCATTAAAATAGTTCTGGATTTTTAAAAGTGGAACCAAACAGGCCTTAGGATCTGAGTACTAGGGTCTGACTTTAGTTTTAGGGATCTGGGATCGGACGGGCTCGGTCTAGACTAGAGTGGTCTGGACTAGGGCTCGGGCGCATAGGTCCTTAGATGCGAAGGGCTCGATCCTAGGCTAAAGGGAGTGCTCGACCCTAAGCTAGAAAACTCAGTCATGTTTCTCAATCCTAGGTTTTGGGTATCGATTATGGGGCTCAATCCTTCCTCAAGAACATCAGTCGTGATCCTCGGTTTTTGGTTTCGGTCCGGACCGAAGATCCTCGATCCTGTTTCTCAGTCCTGGTCTTAGGACCGAGTGTTCTTCATTTGATACGAAGAAATTGCAGAAGTCATAACTTTTGATTCAGATCATAAAATCATCATAATTTGTAAGATTCTGAAGAACAAAAGTCTTAACATATATCAATTTTAAAAAATCATTTTAGGTCAAAATTTAGAATTTTTTAAATTATACTATTTGTTTTAAAATTATGAATATAGATCAACATAACCCAAACAAAAATATCATTACATTACTTAAAAATACATTTTTTAATATTAAATCAAAACACAAAAATAATTGATTTTATAATTTTAAGTTTAAATTTAAATTTTTAAATAATTAATTAATATATTTTTTATTTTAAATATATTTCTAAATTATTTATATAATTTAATATAGTTCTTTAAATAATTAATAAAATTATTTAAATAATATATTTGATATATATATATATATTGTGTAAATTCTCAAATATATAAATTAAGTATTTATAAAAAAATTAATTACACTGAAAATGAAAATATTTTTTAATAAATTAATAAAATTAATTTTTTATTATATAATATAAAATCAAGTATAATATATTATTTACTTATTTATTTAAATTAATTATTTAAATTGTTTATATAATATATATGTGAAATAAATGAGTTATTATAATAATTAATAAAAATAAATAAAATATTGAACATATTTTGTAAAATTATTTTAAAACATATAATTTATTTTTTATATAAAATTATAATTTTATTTTAGTAATATAAATTTTTTAATTATTTTATTTTTAATTTATACAAAATATTTAAACTATAATTAAATAAATATATATATATATATATTTAATTAAAATATTTAATATATATGTAAAATTTATTTATATAATTAATAAAAGTAATTATAATTATTTTTTAAAATTATTTTAAAAATTATAATTTAACTTTTTATATACAATTATAATTTTAGTTTAGGAATATAAGTTTTTTAATTATTTTATTTTTAATTTATTAAAAATATTTAAATTCTCACAAAAATATATATACTTTATAAAATAAATATATTGTTATTTTTTATATAAACTATATAGAATCAAAATGTATTATATAAATAAATTGTTTTTTCAATAAAATAAAATAAAATTAATTTAAATTTATATCAATATCAATTAAATAAAATGATATATTCACAATGTTTTTTTATATATTTAACAATTATACTTATTATTAAATACATACTAAAATTTAATTATTTATATTATATATTTATAATTTTAAATTATTATTCTTATAAATTTAATCATTTATATTTTAATATATATATATATATAAATATTCACTTAATTAATTTAATAAAAATCTATAAAATAAAAATATTTTTTATATTAAATGTATATAGAATCAAAATGTAATATATAAATAAATTATTTTCAATAAAATAAAAATAAATTTAAATATTATTTTTACCAGAAAATAAATAAATTAATTAAAATTTATATCAATATCAATTAAATAAAATAACATATTCACAATATTTTTTTTTATATTTAACAATTATACTTATTATTAAATACATACTAAAATTTAATTATTTATATTCTATATTTATATATTTAAATTATTATTCATATAAATATAATTATTTATATTTTAATATATATTTAAATATTCACTTAATTCATTTAATAAAAATATATAAAAAATCAATAAAATAAAATGTTATGTTTAAATTAATTTATATGATTAGATCTTCTCCAATTACATTTTCTCCATGATATTGTTGTATATATAAATCATCATATTCAAAAAACTATTATATTTAACAATTATAATTTATTATTAAATATATTTTAGGTTTAATTATTTATATTATATATTTTTTAATTATTATGTTTATAAATTTAATTATTTATATTTTAAAATATATTTAAATATTCACTTAATTATTTTTATAAAAATATTGACTAATTATTTTTAATAAAATTAAATTTAAAAAATAATAAAATAAAATTACTTTTAAAAAAAACAATAAAATCAAATTGATTATATAATACAAAATCAATTATAATATATTATTTAGTTATTTATTTTAAATAAAAATAAATAAATTTATTCCTAAATGTAACCAAAAAAATCGACCTTCCCGAGAAGGAGTTTTCGTTACTCAATAGTCGAGAGCCTCATAACTCATCCTCCTTTCGAGTGAGACGAGGAATCAAAATGGTAAGTTTGACTAGAGTGAATTTAAAAATATTGATTTAAACTAGCTTTGACTTTTGTTTAGAATTGATACCTAATTTATTACTTAAAATATTAGGAAAGAAAAATATTTGTGTGTTCAAACGCATTTTAGAGATTTTGTTATTCGTTTGGTGCTTGGTTACACGTGAGAAAAGGTTACCGCGCTACAGCTCATGTGCATGTCACATTATAGTCTCTACTTTAAACTTTAAAATAATATTTCAAATCCTAGAACATGCATCTAAAGGTAATCCAAGCTTAAACACCTGTCTAATTTTATATCATTCTGTTCATAGAGCATGCGTTTATGTCATGAGTCCTAAATATATATAAAAAAATGTTAATACATATAGACGAGTGGTGAAGCTTGGGGAATGGTAAAAGAACCCTTAATTTAACTTAATTATTTATTTTCCTTTTAATTAATTCTCCATTTTTCTTTCTTTAACTTAATCTAACAATTTCCCCATTTTTTATGATGTTAAACTAAGTTATGATATCATGAAATTAAAGGTAAATTATATATTTATATATGAACATAAATATACAAAATATAAGAGTAAAGATATCCCCCTTTCATTTCTTCCAAATCCGCTCCAACTGACTTACAACAACCTTCCTCCTCGTCTAGGCTTCCCCCTTCCTGAGTTTCCCCCCTCGACCGCTTTCCCCCTTTTAACAGCATCAACATCTTTTATTCGGTTGTTTGTTGCATTCTTGAGGAAGTTTGTTACTTCGGCAATTTGCATACCGATAATATCAATTTTGGCAGAGAGATCCTGGTTTTGACTGCAGGAGGTTGCAAGCAGAATAGATTTCAGCCTAGTCATGGACTCCTTGATGATTGTTACCTCAATAGAGCTCCTCGAAACTTGGCTAAGGACTTGATCCTGCACCACAGCTGTCGAGGCCAAAGCCTTTTAGGTAGTAGCCGCCTGCTCCTTGAGGGATTCTAGTTCACCGAAGATCTCTGCAACACTATTGTAGAGACGCAATGATGTCTTGCATTATACTCCGAATATCCATCGTTCCTCGAGGTGACTCCTCTGGAGAATGAGGATCCAACTGGAAGGATCTATAGAGGAGAAATATGTGTGCTTACTTCAATTGCAGACGACGTTGGATCTTTTGAAGAACATGCCCAAGGAGTAGGCACCTTCAACGCTTCAGATAATCCATCAACCCTTTGAATATCTGCACAAATTTCTTTTATAATTCCATATGGTTCTTCAGAGTCACTTGAAGCAACTCGAAGAAGTTGCTGCTCAGATGGGAGAGATTTTTGCTCGGATGCAGAGGGGTGCTTATCAGCAGCCGGGCTGAATTCTAGCTCAGAGTTTAAAGATATCTACACAGCAGTCTAGGAAAGCTACTTCTCAGAAGTAGAGGAAGAACTTCGTTCAACAACTCTCTCAGAAGAAGGTAATGATCTCTGATCAACAACTTTAGAGGACTCCTTCTCGGAAGTAGAGGATGAATTGAACTCTCTCAGAAGAAGGTAATGATCTCTGATCAACAAATTTAAAGGACTCCTTCTCGGAAGTAGAGGATGAATGTCATTCAGTAGCATTAGTGAACTCTTTCTCAGAAGTAGGGGGAGTGTTGCTCAGTAGCTTCGGAACGCTCCTTCTCGACAGCAGGAGAGGAAGAGGCAACTACTCTTCAATCAAGGAAAGTTGTTGCTGCTCAGCAGCTTGGAGAGACAGATGTTCTGCAACATGGAGTGGCTATTGTACTTCAACCCAGGGGAGCTGCTGCTGCTAAGGGGACAACAACTTTTTAAAGAAGAAAACTTGCTCTTCGGCATATGATCGGTTCAGCACTGCCATAGACTTCCCCCTTTGTTGCTCAACATTGCTGGAGGAATCAATGGGATGTATGAACGACATGGTAGTTGAGCTGAAGGAGTTTAGGATATGCTCCAGTCGTATGTTGACCCTGGCATCCGGCCATGATGTTCTCTCCAAAGGATCATAGTTGGTCTGCCTTTGTTGAATGATCGGGTACAAGGCACCTCCTCTAACGTTGGTCGCGACGAGATCTCTCATTTTGAGAGCTTCCTAAATATTCTTGGTGCAGGACCAAGTCAGGACTTCTTTCTCCATACAAATCAACGCCTTAAATTTCAGATTTAGATCGGCAGCGTGTAGGAATTGATTGAATCTTAGGTGAAGCCTTATATTGCTCCACTTAGCGAACACCCTCAGTCACTTAGAAGTTGTCGTCTCAACCTCTTCCATAATCAGATCAATAATTTGTTTTACTATGGAGAGAGGCTCGGGAACAAAGACCACAATGTCTTTTCCCTTTCCTGCAACTTCGGCAGGATGTTCAGCATTAGGGACAGGTTCCCTAAAAACGATTCCACTAGTGGCTTGAGCACTTCTTTTAATGGTCGCTGGAGAGACGACTGTTATAGGGACAACTATATAAGGACATAAACTATTGGAGTTGCTATGCCTGGACAACTTGAGTTTCAACAGCTCTACCAACAGGCACAACAACTAGCTCTACAGTAGGGGTGACAACTATGTCGTCCGCAGGTCTTTCAGCAACAATATTAGTGGACACAACAACTGAAGTTTCAACCAGTCCCACAGTAGGGACTTCAGCGGGCACTACGGTTAAAGTAGATTTTGAGGCGACCTTAGGAGTTCCCTCTACTATAAGGGATTTCTCCAATTTCGCCTTCTTTGACTTGGAAGTAGTCTCAACAGTTTATTCAATGAAATCACAATTCTGGTTGTTGGAGCTCTTAGTCGACTCCTCAATCCTCGGCTTCCTTCTCTTCAATGGGGTTGGGCGACGAGAAAGAGTTGGGCTCTTGGACTAGGTAGTCGACTGTCCGCTCGACTACTAAGCGGAAGATTCAAGGCTGGTATCCTTGATACCTTTCATCTTAATACAGTAGTTATTGACCATTTTGTTGGTCATAACCCTGTTAGTGTGGATGTTTGCACCCTTGCCTAGGTTCACCTGCAGGTGCTCAAACAGTCTACTGATTTGAACAGAGAAGTCATCGTGCTACTTCTTTGGAATCATTATCATTATCACCAGAGTTAAGAATAGAACAGACGACCAATTGATGGTCATTCCCTTCATTACCATCATCACCGGCAACCATCGCTGACATCTCCAAGGTGTAGACGGATTCGAAATCCACCTGCATTGTGTTTTGAGCGAAAGAAGTCATTTCAAAAACTTAGGTTTGAGAATATTAAAGCTGAAGATGTAGAGGGCTAGACTTCTAGAGAGAAGATAGAGATTTAGGGTTCTAAAATCGCATAGGAGATAATGAATCGTCTTAGGAGTGTTGAGCACCCTTTATATAGCTTAACCTACACGTGTCTTAAAAATAAATAAAAGACATCATTTAAATAAGTATCCGTGTGGTGTTTAAATAACTATGCGTGTAGGTCACATTTTATAGAACATGTCAGACACACACGTGTCTTCATGCTATTTTAAATAAATTGAGGTACATATTTATTTTTAGAATATGACCGTTCACTATCTAAAGAGGAATTAAACAACAAATTATTGATAAGATTAAGACAGTTGTTCCATTCGACTTAAGACGAGTCATCTGATATACACTTAAACAGTCGACTGAATTTGTTGTCTGCATGCCTTGCATTTTAGCTTAGTGACACGGTTGTGCTGAAGGCATGTTGCTGACTCACAACAATAGTTGTGTCGATAACCGACTGCCTATCAACTTAGTGTCTTACTATGCTGAAATTATAGTTGCTTAGGCACAGCCCGTCTGATGTATAGTATCATCAGCCGACTATTCTATCAGCACGGTTGAAGACAGTCGTCTCAACACGTCTAACTTATCAACAAATTCCCCCTAAATTTATGCATACTAAATTAATTTAGATCTAGAAGACCTAAAATATTTCTAAAGTAAGAAAACTTAGTCTCGGGGAGTGGCTTCGTGAAGATGTCGGTCACTTGTTGACCGGTGGGCACGTATTCCAATTACAAGATCTTTTGAGCATATGTTCTTAATCGTTTTAAAGTTAAGATAATTTAGTTTTTTATGCCATAACCAATTTTAATTATTTTTAGCTATCATGCATATAGGATCAGACGTCTTATTCTTCTAGTTCATCTTATATGAATTTCATATTCTACTTCCTGTCAGTAGGGTGTTCCCTTGCGGATTTTTAACAAGACAAGCTAGTTTTTGTAAACCTATTGTATATTTGTTATCACACATTTGACTAATACTAACAAGTTATAACATAGATTTTCTACTAACAGCACATTATTAATAGTAAGATTATTATGGATAATTTTACCCTTACCCACAGTTTTACCTTTGTTATTATCACCAAATGTGATCTTAGGTACTATGCATTTTGTTATTTCAGTTAGTAGCCGCATGTTGCTTGTCATGTGTCTGGAGCAGCCGCTGTCTAGATACCAAACAGAGTCTTCCAGGCAGCAGTCTTGTCTTACCTGTACATATGACTATTTACAATTTTGGTACCCATATTTACTTGGGTCCATGATAGATTAGTCTCTTAGGGATCATCCATATTTGAGTTATCTTTATGGATCTCTCATTTTGTGTTGTTAACGGTGCGTATGATTTAGACTCGGCAGACGTCTTCCTATCAGTTACTGATCCCTTAACTTTAGAAAATGATTTTTGATGAAAACTTCTTCACTTTGTGTCAAGTTTTTGTTTGCCAGACCAGCTGGCTGCCCATTTCTTGGGCTTCAACCAGCTTGAAGTTGGATTTATATTTAATTTCATCTTTTAAAGTTAAGTCATCACAGTTGTGATTAGATCCAATATTAGTTAAATTTCTCTTGACAAAGCTTATGGGTTTAAACTCGTCTTTTACTAGGTTCAACTTTTTGTTGGACTCATCTAGGTTGCCATTAACAAATCCTAGACCGGATTTGTATCTAGTGGGCCTTTGTTGACTAATTAGTTGTCTGGCGGCATCTCCAAATTTTTTCCAAGACTAACCACGTAGTTTAACCTTTGGTTTTCAGCATAAAGAGTTTGAATTTTTTCCTTGAGTTTTTCATTCTCAGATGAGAGTTCATTTATTTTATTTTCCAAAACTTCTGGTTCAGTGTTTTGAGATGAGGAAATACTGTCAGATTTGTTTTAAATTTTATTTCATTAAAAGAGTCTAACAGTTTCTTGTACTCAATGACCATGTCATTGAGTGTAGTAGTTAAATCATCTCTTGTGAACTCGTCAAAAGAGAACTCAAATGCCTCAGTGTCGTCAGCCATGAAGCATCTACCGGCTTCATCCTCAATTTTTCTTGATTAGTTGTCATTTGAGTCATTGTCAGCCCACTTGCTCTTGCTTTCCTCTACCAGCAAATCTTTTTAATCATTCATGTTCTTCTTGTCAAAATGTTTTTTATCATCCCTCTTGGGCTTTATGTAGTCCGCCTTGAAGTGATCTGGTTTTTCACAGTTAAAGCATTTCAAGTTATCTTTGGATTCATTCTTATAATTATTACTATTAAAGTTAGATTTAGAATGAGTCTTCTTCATGAATTTGATTCCCTTATGGTCATCGTCTTTATGTCTCATTCTCTGGGCAGAGTTATCATAACTTTAATGAAAACTTCTCTATTGTTATATGTCTTTCCCAGAGTGGAGAGTTCAATGAAAATGTTGTTGAATCGTTCATCGAATTCAGTCATTGTCTCTCTAGAACACATCTTGATGTTGTCAAACTTCTGTGTGGAAGCCACAGCTTATTTTCTTTGGTTTGGTCGTTTCCTTCACAGAGCTGAGTCAGTTTCTCCCAAATTTCTTTGGTAGTAGAGCATGACTTGATCTTGTTGTACATATTCTTGTCCAGCGTCTTATAGATATATCTTTGGCCACGTTGTCGAGGTTGGCCTTCCACTTATCTTCAGCAGTCCACTCATATCTTGGTTTCTCCTTCATCTCAGGAGCACCATCAGTTGAGGTTGTGGTTGTGCTGACCTTCACAGTCTTCATCGGACCATCAATGATGACATACCACATATCATCATCTTAAGCGGCCAAATGAACTTGCATTCTGATCTTCCAGACATTATAATCTTCTTTTGAGAACATTGGGATTTTGTTTAGAAGAGACATGATTCAAGTATCTACTTTGCTTGAGAATATAAAATCTGCTCTGATACCACTTGTTAGGATCGGTGACAACAATAGAAGGGGGGTTGAATATTATTGTGTTAATTATCACTTTCAATTCGATTTTAATCTTGATAGAGATTAAAATTTTGATTTTATTCTTCGACAAATCGTAACAATCTCTTGAACGGTTTCAAATGCGGAAATTATTTGTTAGATTTGTAGCAGCAGATAACGGACTGAATAAAGCAATAAGGAAATAACACACGATTTTATAAATGTTCGGAGATAAAACTTCTATGTCGCCCCTTCTTCTATTTCTAAAAGGATTTCACTAAAAGGCTTTGATTTGTATAGTGACTACACAAACCCAGTCAGAACTCGGGACTTAACAACTCCCTATTCTGAACTCCTAGCTATCATTCGTTGTTGGACAGACAACGTTTTTTTCAACTTACAACACTGAAAATAACTATCAAATGATACAAGATTTTCTCTCAACGTATCAAGTGTATGCTTAACAGCTAGAGAGAGTGTGATCAAAAAGTTGAGCGTAGAGAGTCAAGAAATTGAAGATCAAGAAGAGTGATTCGTTGTTGTACTCTACTGCTCTTTTATATTGAAGTGTAACAATGGTCGAATCTGATTTTTGAATACGTGGAAGCTTTTTGATGGTTGCACGCCAGGTGTACGGGATAGTACGCATCAGAATATATTCGTTGAATCGTGGCGTACGGGATAGTAGTGCGCGAAATATTCGGTAGAAGATGGTGTACTAGATAGTATTGCACGGGCTAGTGAAATAATCATGTACGTGGTATTTGTACATTTTGTCGTCTTAAGATGATGAGGCAGCCTGCTAATAGCGAACATTGTTGATGATGTGGCACAATTGTTGTTGCAACTCTATTATTCGTTACTCTACTGTTAGCGCAACCCTGTTGTTCGCTACTTTAGACTGCTGTTAGCGCAAGGCTGTTGCTAAAACTTCTTCAGACTGTTGTTGAAGCAATAATTCTGCTAGCGCTTCTTTAGACTGTTGCTGAAGTAAGACTACTGCTAGAGATTTTTCAAACTGCTGCTAGAGATTTTCAGACTACTGCTAGTGCTTCTTCAGACTATTACTAGCGCAAGGCTGCTATCAGTGTGTTGAATCCAACTCTGATGTTGACAACCTTACTGCCAACGCCTCTTCAGCACTGCTGATGGAACGAGACTACCGGCATCGCCTCTTCAGCTCTGCTGTCAGCGCCTCTTGAGTTGTACATGCGCATTAAACATTTACAAAACTTAGTTTTATTCATTTATTAACGCATCATCAAAACTATGTCGTATTAATTAAACTTAGTTTTATTATCCTAAGTTCATTTTAATCAATTAAAACGTTTTTCTTAATTTAACTTAATTATTTATTTCTTTTTTAATTAATTCTTCATTTTTATTTCTTTAACTTAATCAAACAATTTTCTTATAATATATATATATATATATATATATATATATATATATATATATATATATATATATATATATATATATATATATATATATTGTGTTGAACTTGCAAAGCAAAAATACAAACAAAAATAAAAATCAACATTTTAATTTGTTTATTTTCACCATTTTAAAATAAGTCTAAGTTTGAACCATAAATAAGATGTAAAATGTGGGTGTCTACAAAATGTCCCTCTTAGGTAAAGTTGGAAATTACAACTGAGTTTTGGAAAACGCGTGTCCAAGTTTGACACTATAAACACCACATTTGCAAACAACTTGATTTATAATCACACTTAGACTTATTTTTATTTATTTATTTAGGAAAATATTAAAAAGATGGATAGATAAAACCTGACGATCATATGATCGATGCTACTCTAATTTCGTTGCTCGTTTGTTGGGGGTTTGAATCTTGAAAGATTTTCTCTTTGCTTCATCCGTGAAATGTGGTAGGATTGGTTTTTTACTCTGGCCAAGGTGTTGATTGGTGATGTAAGTATCTCGTTCGGGCATGAATGTTGAGACATTACGAAACGTTGCACGAGGTCTTGTGTCATCCTTCGGATCGATGAAAACGATGTATTAATCTCAAGTTATTATGGTTCAAAGACCATCTATAAGAGATTGCCAAAAAAAATTCATTATTCTGTGGATTTATGAACACGGTGTATTGATCTCAAGCTTTTATGGTCCAAAGACCAGTTATGTGAGATAACCAAAGAGTTTTGCATCCTTGTACGGGTGGAAGTCTTACATATACATTAATTTCACGCTATTATAGTCTGTAGACCAACTGAATGAAATAACCAAAGGGGGTTTTCATCGTCTTTTGAATCGAGTGGAAAACCAAATATATTAAGTGTACGTTACTATAGTCTGTAGACCACCTACTTAGATATGTAAAGGGTTGGCTCCCTTTCTTAGGTGGGTGACTGCATCATATTAACCTCATTATCCTAGTCCTGAGTGCGTATCTAATTAGTCTGAGTGTACGTGTTTAATTAGTTCGATTTACATGACAGAATTCGTGAGATAGCCAGTGATTTGCGTCAGGTTGGTAGATTGACGTCTAAACAATTGTACTAGTCTTGTGATTGCATAGTTTAGGGAGACAAGTGCCTGATCACACAAGGGTGGTTTGGGTTGCGTCACTTGCACTGTGAGCGACTTACTACTTAATCTTTGCAACTTCTTCATGCCTCGGTGGGGCACTTTTGTGCAAAGACATTTTCGATGATTATTGGTGTACAAATCTCACAAAAGCCTAGAAATAGGGAACTCGAAAGGTAGAATCTTAAAGAGATTGTCTCAGATAATTTGTTTTGGATTTTTTAATTTTTGTGTCGTGACCACTTTGGTTTTTTGTTTTGTTTTTGAGAAAAGATTTCTCATCGTGATTTCAGTTTCTCTTTTTGTTTGAAGACTTCGATGCTTCGTTTATTTTTTTTAAATGTCCCTAATGTTTGATTTGGGGATTTTTTTTAAGACTTTGACTCTTCGTTTATTTTGGGAAATGCCTCTAAGTGAATGACTTGAGGGCTTTTTTATTTTTTGAAAATGCTCATGACATTTGTCTAAGGGGTTTTTCACTATTTTTGTGGAAAATGTCCCTAGCACTTGCTTAGGTTTTTTGCGAGTTAAGGCGTGCATTCATCCTTCTCTTTTTTTAGAACGAATCACAGATTTAAAAACATGTTCGGAGTCTCACTTCGAGTGTCATTTTTGGACCGTCTCAAAAGGAGGCCAATTTTCCTTATATTTTCGTTCGACACGAAGGTCATTAATAATGCAATTGAATAGTGTTCTCGCGATTATTTGGAATATATATATATATATATATATTAAAGGGAATTTTATTGCCCAAACATCATTTCTGACGTCTTAAACCAAGCTTTCAACATTGCGCCACGTGCTTTAAATTTCGTCTCACTCCTTTATAAAAAATATTTGAGAGATTCTTCTTCATTCTCGACTTGAGAAAACTCTTCTTGTATTTAGGGTACTATTTGATAGAATCGGTACACTCGTGTTATTTTTTAGGCACATCAAGACGTGAGTCTAAATAACATCGAGTGGTGATTTCAATGTTTCATCCACTTTAAGTATCATTATATATTTTTTGTTTTATAGGTACCCAGTATATCTGATAGAATCGATACACATATGTTATTGTTTTTAGCAATCAGGACGAAAGTCTGGATGAGCACTGTGTAGTGATTTCAAAATCTCAACCATGAGGGAAGCTATTTTTTCTTTTATTAGTCGCACACCGCATATCATGTACTATCTCAAAACAAAAGGTGATGTGCCCAAAATTAGAACCAAATGCACGTAGACAGTAGAAAGGCAAAATTGAGTAGTGTACAATTTTTTGCCTCTATTTATTACTTTTTATTTTTTTTAATTGAAGGTGCAAAACATTATTTTTAAAAATGGCCAAAATTTTATTTCAAGTTAAGCATCGACTACTCCTAGTATAGTCGCCAGAAAAGTTGTAACACCAAAAAGACTACCATTTTTTGACCGAAAAATGAGGGTAAATCAGTGAACTAATGGGAAAAAAAAGTTAAATAAATGTTTCCTTATCAAACTTGTTATCATGTTTCTTTTTTTTTTTTTTTTGAAGAATAACAAAAACAACATTGAATTAGAGGAGTAAGACGACCATTAGATCGTCTCAACCATTGAAGTCTTTTATGTTCCGACTATAGATATTATCGACGAAAAGACGATGAATGCGATAAAAACGAAAATATGATGAGACGATATAGAAAAATGTGTATTTTCTCTTTTGAATTTTATTTATATTTGCAAAGTTGGACATTATGCTACTTCACTTAAAAACTTGTGATTTATTTTTCATTACTCCCCTACTCTCTTTGATTAAATTAAGGCAAACTAACAAATCTCAAAATCACCAAATTCTCCATCATCAATGTCTTCTCTACTTCATCAGCCATGTTCGATTTCGTCAAGTTCATCATCTTTCCTCGCCAGCAGTCTGCAAGCAAGAATAGCTCCGACGAATAATTCTTCAAACTGTTACATCAGACTAGGTCGCAGGATCTCGTACTCAGGATGCAGAGCTTCATGGCAAGAGGTCTGTATATACCTTCATTTATCATGGCCAGTTGTTTTCATCTCTCCTCTACAGAAAGAGAAGACTAATTTTCTGATAATCGTATTCGTTTTTTCTTTTTATGGAATTCGAAGCTTGCCGGAGTTTTAGTATTCTCCGCGATTCCTTTCACCGCCGTGAAAGCCATAGCAAATAGCCCTCTCGGAGAGTATCTTCAGAAGAGAATGATGGAGAGAAAGAAGTCTGATGTACAGAATTCTTCCAAGCTCAAGGCACTTGCGGCGAAGGCAAGAGAGAAGAGGTAAACAATGCCTGGTAAGAGATCTTAGGTTTTTAGTATTTCAGTTCACAATTGATTATCTTATGTATCAATATATGATGATGGTTTTAGTACTTTGGAATTGGTATTGGGAAAGTAAGACAGTCTAGGTATTCTCCATTGTATAATTTAGGTTAACTTTTAGACGATTTTCATGTTACCAGTATTTCTCAAATTCTTGACATTCATCACTGAACTATTCAAGATATATCGATTCTTGTGTGGTATTTTTGGTTTGTTACCCTCATCTCTTAGGGTTTCACTTTTAGTCATTTTGACATTGTTGAGTTTTAGATATATGTTTTTTCTTAGTTCAGCAATTGAACTGAATTTGGATCTAAAATGCATTTTTCTATGTAGCATATGGTATGGTGAGGACCGACCTCGTTGGCTTGGCCCAATCTCATACGAATATCCTACGTATCTTACTGGAGATATCCCCGGAGATTATGGCTTTGATTTGGCAGGTTTGGGCAAGGATCCCGTGGCATTTAAAAAGTATTTCAAGTATGCATTCCAAACCATTTCATTTTTCTCCATAGTTGGTTTAAAGTCTCGAGAAGAACCTTCTCACATATGTTTTTCCAAACAAAGACTTTTTATAATGACGGATAATGAGGCAAATCAATTTAGGTTAAGTGGATGAGCTGTGCTGATAATCTGTATGGTTATTTTTTTTGAATAATTAAAAATCTCACAGTTAGAAGGAAGCATTTCAATTGTTTTCCGCCTTAAGTATTTTACCTATGTGCGCTTTCTACAGTTTCGAGATACTGCACGCTCGTTGGGCTATGCTTGGAGCACTTGGTGCACTTATTCCAGAACTATTAAACCTGCTTGGAACCTTTCAGTTTGTTGAACCAGTTTGGTGGAGAGTTGGCTATTCTAAGCTTCAGGTTTGGAATTTTGAAACCTTATTTTGGTGTTTTTTTTTTTCATATGTCCACATTTGTTTAACAATTAGCAGAAGAAACCCCATAGTTATGGACCTTCTAGCTCATTGATACATGATCCCTACATGATTTAACAGCCTTCCTAAAAGAAACCATGAAAGAAATCCCTAATGTATAGTGGGAAAAACAGTTATATTAGAAATCTAATAATCTGAATTGTTCCTCCAATATTCAAGGGCTTGATCATAGTTAACCCATCTATCAGTTCACCAATGCATCATGAAGAAGAAAAAAAAGGTGACATCAGGAGAGTTAGAATACCGGTTTATCTTCTTTTACTAAATTTGCATGAACATAATCTGAAAAGAGTCCAAGTAAACCACCTATTTGGAAAATCTTTTTACAAAGATTCGTTTGATTTCGATAAATCCTTAACGAAGGAGAACATTGTTTGATTCATAATTTGTATGAAAAAAACACATAAAAATACCAATAGATGATTAACATCAATTCCTTGAAAAAAGCCCATTTGGAAACACCTTTTTTTATGTCAAATATTTCATATGGATGTGATTATAGAAGAGATCGCGTTTGAAAACAAAACTTAGTGAGACACAAAATCAAAATTTTATTAACGGTTTCTCATTTGGATCCACATTCAGATACAGAAACAGAAAGTATTTCTGAATTCCACTTAGCTAAGAATTTCGATTCTTAATCACACATTCAACCCCACCACAGATGTTCCTCAAGCCCCCCTCCTATTCATCAATTCTTATTCAGACATTTCATTAAAAGTTGTGTTTGGTTATATTTTAAAATTAGTTATATGCTTATAAGCATTTAAGAGAGAAAAAAAAAAGGAAAAAAATCTCTTAAAACTATGACTTTTTCTAACATAGACATGGAACTGTAATTCAATACCAATTCTTATAGATTGGAATTGTAATTCTAATTTCAGTTCTCGTCATCCAAACACGGCTCCCATAAGTATCACTTTCCCAGGCTTGGGGAATCACAGACTGCTTATATACACTTTTCTTTAAAATCTTAAAGTTTGTATTTATAGATTGTCATGGGAACTGAACTAGAACAACCTGGAAGTTGTTTATTGAACAACTCAATTGCCAGACCACAATGAATTTATGACAAATTGCTTCTATACTAATTTTAGAGCACCGACCTCTAGATTTTTGGTAATGAATAAGAAATCTTAGCTTTTTTATAACAACATTAGATGTGCATACAAGGTTTTCATCACTGATTTGATTTGTTCTTCTGTGTATATAAATAATCAGGGAGAGACACTGGATTACCTCGGTATCCCAGGGCTTCACTTGGCTGGAAGTCAGGGAGTTATCATTATAGCCATCTGTCAAGTCCTTTTAATGGTACCAAAACTATCAACTCATCTCTATTAATCCAACTAATTTGCTATTTCTATTTCCATATTACTTTATTATAAGTAAAAGAGTCATTTGTCTAAGCTATAAGAAATCTAAGCATCATAGATTATAGAAGATATAAGGAAGAACTTGAGGTGAGGTGAGATGAGAAAGGTTTAAGCCTAAGGGAGAGAAACCAGATTCCACAACATTCATCGTTCATAACTGTTACAAAACACTACTACACAAATTATCAACCTTTTTCTAAAAAATCAGGTCAGCCGATGTCACAATACCTCCATTAAAGATCAGATATCCCATGAGCGAAAGACTGGTCTAAGTCTTACCATTCCTACATTTATCTTTACCTTTTATCTTAAATATCCATTAATCATTGCAAACATAATTCAAATCAAAATGACCACTTTTGTGTATTTTCTATGTTGCCAAACACAAAATGAACAAAATGATAACTGAATCTGTTCAGCATCTCATTAAAAATATTGTAAATTTTCCTTTCCTTTTTATTTTCTTATTTTTTAGTTGATTAAATGATTGATTTGATGATTAAAATGATAGTGATATGATAGAGAGATAAATTATAAATAATAAAAAAAAAAAAACTGAATAAAATCCCAAAAGCCTACATCAAATGATCTATGAGACGTGGTTTTCAGTTGACAAGTATTGTTTATCTGAAATATTTGCATTCAATTTTTTTAGTTTTGATTGAATCATGATCCATATTATAATGACTGTTCTTGATTCATTTGATATATCATATTATTATTTTACAGATCATTTAGATTCTTGACAAACATAACAAATATAAGTTTTTTGGATTATGATCATCATACCCAACTTTCTACCATTTACAAATATAGTTTTTTCAGTTGACAAGTATTATAATTTATTTTTGACATTTTAGGTTGGACCAGAATATGCAAGATATTGTGGTATTGAAGCTCTTGAACCTCTAGGAATTTACTTGCCCGGCGACATAAACTACCCGGGTGGCACACTATTCGACCCATTGAACCTCTCACAAGACCCGGTTGCTTTTGAAGAGCTAAAGGTCAAAGAGATTAAGAACGGGCGATTAGCAATGGTTGCATGGTTAGGATTTTATGCTCAAGCAGCTCTAACTGGTAAAGGTCCTCTTCAGAATCTTCTTGATCATGTTGCAGATCCCACTCATAATAATTTGTTTTCGGTTTTGAACTTTATGTAAATATGTCTCACGCAAAATGTTGATCTCCGATGTATTTAGCTTTATTTGAAAAACAATGTTTAAAAGTCATGCTTGTTACTTGAAGTTGATAATTGATATCATATTTGTATAGCATTGATTAATTGTAATAATTATTTGTTTATGAAAATATGTTATTTTGATTCTAAATTTGATTTCTTATAAACTAAAATATATTATCAAGATCAAACAAAACTCTAAGTTATCAAGTTTCATATTTTAGTGGTAAAGAAAAAATAATAATGTCCTCATAAAGTCAAAATAAATAAATAAAAGAAATGAGAAGGAAGATAAATAATACGGACAAAACATTTACTTTGAACTATTCTCCTTTTAAGAGATTGTTTAATCTTGGTTTTTGTTTTAGTTTTTAGAATTTTGTTAAAAATATTATTTGATATTTGTTTAAGATAATTATTGAAAAAAATATATTTAAATTTTAAATTTAATAAAAATAAGTAAATATATTTTTATTGATAACTAATTAAGTCAAATTATTTTAACATAATTAATTATTTATTATTGTTGAGAGATAATAAGTTTAGAAAGTTACACAAATCTATATATATATATATACACAATGATGCTTAATTTTTAAAGTGTTCGGAATGTCGGGTCAAGAGTTGTGATTAATTTAGATATATATGTGAGAGTAAATGGATACTTGGGTCGGATTGTAGGTTGATCCGCCCATAAACTTAAAACGGTTAAAAATAAAATTAAATATGCTATAGGTATGGTTCGAACTTGTAACCTAGCAAAAACAAGTACAACATTTTAACTAACTAGGCTAATAACACTTTATATTTTAAATTCAACACCAAATTTGATGAACGCGGGACATTTTAACAATATAAGTTCAACTTTTTAACTAACTAATCTATATATATATAATGATGCTTAATTTTTAAAGTGTCTGGATTGCGGGGTTGAGAGCTGTGGTTAATTTGGATATATATGAGAGTAAATGGATATTTGAGTCGTATTGTGGGTTAACCCGCCCATAAACATTTTTACCGTAATATTTTTTCACGATTTTATATATTATTACTCGTGCGGGATACATGCTAGTTTACTTTAAAAAAAAAATAAATAAAAAAAATAAATAAAAAATAAAAAAATAAATATTGTTGTGAGAGATGATGAACATACATATGAAACTTCTTAACTTGAAATAAAATCATGAATGGTGAGTCAATAAATCGTGTTAAGTGGCTATGCTTAAAACAAAATAATGATAATAATAAATAATAGATGTACATAACTTTTATAATTAGTAACTAAGTAGTTTTATACTTTATAAATTATTTATAATTGATTGATAATATTATATTTCATTTTGTTTTATGTTCTTAAAAAATAAAATAAAAAAATAAAAAATATATTGTTTAATGTATAAACTTAAGAAATGTTAATAAATTTATTGTTAATTTTTATTTTTAATTTTAAGAAATATATACAATTATCTGAATTAACAGTTTAACCGAGCATATATTCGATCAACCGATCTATTTGAATAAAGTGTTGATTATTAATATTGAATTTAGTATAATCGAATTATTTTATAGATACATATTCTTTTAAAAAAAAATCAACCAACCAATCCATGAACACCCTATCTTAGACGAAGAGTGATTTTTTGTTTTAAAAAAATAAAAAATTATACCCAGAAAAACTCAAATTTGTTTTAATCAGAATTATTGAGAAAAAAGATAAATAAAAACACAAAACAAAATAGTGAAAAGAAATGATAATTTAATATTAAAAGTAAAACTTTAACCCTAAGTTTTGAAATTAATTTAATTAAAAATATTTTTGAAAATTTATTAATTCTTTTGCAATTTTGAAAGTCAACCTTACCCATGTCAACTTAAGATATTAAAAAAAAAAATCAAACTTATAAGGTTTTAAATATGATTTTTATCATTTGATGATAACATTTTATAATAATAAAAATATCTAAATAAAAGTAAAAAAAAAATGTTGAAATGGTTACATTATCATTAACATTTGGCATTTATCCGCTCAAGCCAAATATTCCATTCAAATTCATAAGATGACAATAATATGGATAATATTTTGTTCAATCCGTCATTTCATTAAGTTTTAGGCATTTTATTTCGATTATTTAGATAATTCAAATTTTAATTAAAAATTATTGCATTTTCTTTCTTATTTATGTACTCATTATTTTATAAGCATGAAAACAAACTTTTTATAGTTATCGAGAATTATAAAGAAGTATGTTAAGTCTTTGGTTCACACATCGAATGTACTTGCCAAACCAGTGTTCTACCAAAAAAAAAAAAAAAAACAGTTAGGTTTAAAGTTAAAATAATTTCAGGTTTGGTTGGATTTAATTTGTTGATCCTATGTCCATTAAAGGGTTAAGGTTATTTATTTGTAATATTCAATACTTTAATTGTTTCAACGGATTGTTCTTGTTTATTAATATATATTATACATATTATATATTAAAGCGAAAGATAAATTTGATTTTATTTATTCACTAAAATTATTATAACAACTTAGTGTTTAATTGACCAATTTTGTTTTTAAGTGTTTGTTTAATAAAATATTATTTGAAATTATTATGTTAGGCCTTAGTATTTTTGTATTTGATTGTGTTTAATTACTTGTTTCAAAATTTATGTAAAACATAACAACATAAAAATTATTAAGGAAATAAGTTTAAATATTTAAACAATTATCAAACTAATTAAGAAATAACTCATTTCAATTTTATTACACAACTTATTTAAATAATTAAAATGAAAGATGTATTTATGAAAAAAAACAGAATTGTACAATAAAATCAATCCATCTATCATAATATTAACTAATATATAACAAACACTTTATATCTAATATGGATTTTTATTATATCAAAACTATATAGACTAATAATGATATTTTTCTATTAATTATAAATTTAATACTATACTTTTAAATATATTTAATATGTTTAATTTTTAATAAATTATTTTTCTTATTTATTTGGATAAACTATTTGAACAAAAGAAAAAGTAATTTTTTTAGAAATATGGTCATTAATTGGTGGCACCTTCCGTACAATCTTATCGGTTGGTGAGAGGTGACAACTTTGTACCGCCCCACCATGTCCTTTCTGCTCATTTTCTTTTTCTTTTAGTTCATATAATTATTTATTTATAATTTTTATATAAAAAAACAAGTTTATTTGAAACATGCCTTTAATATGTAAAAATATATTTCATATATATTTACAAAAATAATTAACCATTTGAAAACAGTTTTATTGAAAAAGTAAGACTTTAAAAAGAAAAAATATATATAAAAATAGATATAGTAGGATCATAGTTTAAAAAAAATAGTTAATAGCTGAAATTGGAGCTTGATATGAGTTTGAAAAACAATATCAATTTATTTAAAGACTATTTTTTTAATATCATATTGGATTTTAATTTAAATTAAATAATATTTTAAAATATATTTTAATTATATATATTAACTAATTTAATTATATGTCTATTTTCAAACAATTCAATTTGTCATATTTAATAAATATAATCATATAGTTTAACTTTTGTGATTAATGTTTTTATTCATAAAAATAAACTATCTTCTATCAAATAAGGTATATTATATTTTTATATTCAGATATAGAAACACTGATACAATTAATCTGAATTATTTAAATACTTCCTATATTACATTATATAAATTATTAATCAAATATTAAAAAAAATTAATTTTAATTTTATCATTATATATTATACATTTTTTTAAAACTTAATTTATCAAAATCACCCCATCACCATCAATCACAACTTTTTAAATAACTCATAAATTATTTAAATATCTCACTACCAACAAAAATCTTATTTTTGCATAGATCTCAATATTTTTTTTCCTCTTTAAATTATTTTAATAATTCAAACCAAACCAAACCATTGTAAAAAAAAAAATAGATAGGTCTATTATTACTTGATTATTGTAAATTTTAAGTGGCTTTATACATATATATAGTAAAATTATAAATTGAAATATAGAGTTAGTAGTGTGAAATATTTGAAAATAACAAGCTCTTATAACTGTTTTTTTCAACGCCCAAAATCATTATTAAATAGTTAAGATATTTTTATTTACTTAAGAACCTAACCTACTCTCACACAATAATGACTATAATATAAATATTTTATTTAAAATATATATACTTAAAAAAAGAAAGTTTGAAGATAAATATTTATTCATTAAAATACTAGATCCTGCTGGAACTATTAATTATTGAATTATTATTTTACTCATATAATACAAAGAACAAATAAAAGTGAATGCTTGTTTTCAAATGAATTAAAAAAAAAGAAAAAAAAAGGATAAAGTTGGAAAGGTCGTCGATTCTTCATAAGTGGATGAAAGTTTTAACCCCCATAGTTTGATTGAATTTACGAAGAAGAAAAAGCATCAGTTTTCATCAGATTCTAGAGAGAGAAAGAAAAAGTAGAAAAGTAAAAGGAAGAAGAAGATGATGAAACTGCGTGGACCTTCAGATAAACTGATCTGATCATTTCCGATTCAGAGAACTGACTTGTTTGATTTGAAACAATCAGATTTCCATCTTTGTAAAAGCTTCACATACGGTGGAGATCTGAAGAAGAAGAAGAAGAAGATCGATCGAGAGGTTAGATTAGATTAGATTCGATTCCGTCTCTTCTAATTCAAACTATTCGAATTTGAAGAATCTGGAGTAGTCAAACACAGACGATTTGAGACGATTTGAGAAGAAGAAGAAGAAGTGGATATAGATGGAAAGTTGTTAACCGCGTCTCTCAAGGTATTATAACGCGTTTTCACTTTCTCTTTCTTGCTTTTTTTCTGTCCTTTTTGTTCTGTTCATAGCTGGATACACTTGAGAAGTCCGAGATTTCCGCTTTAGATTGTTCTTCATTTATATTCTTAACCTAAAATCCAACTCATTGTATTTGTATTCTAATCAGGACTTTTTTTTGGATACTATTATGAAAAATGTCAAATCAAATTATAATTAGTTGTTGTCTTCTTCGTTTGAAATTATAGGTCGTCTGACGAACAAACAAGAGAATTTTACTTTCGAGATGGATGAATTTGGCGCTCAATTTGTTCCTCCTATATTTATCCAGCAACAGCTTTCAGGCCGATTTCGTGACGGACCTTCACATCAAGTAGCTAAGAAACGTTCTTTTCCTCCAATTCAAAGCACTAGTTCACAACCTCATCAGCAACAAGCAACTAGATTTCAGAATTCAGTTGGTCAATGGAACGCCAGTGCTTGGGATTGGGACAGTGTTGGATTTTCTGCTAAACAATTGGGATCTGATGAAACAGGTCTGAATAACCGCTCTATTGATCAAGTAGATGGAAGCTTGAGTCTAAAGTTGGGCGGTGTAGGAGGAGGAGGTGTTGAAGAAATTGTTCAAAAGACTGGGAAGAGGATCCGGGCCGGTTCTCCTTCTGGCGGGAACTATCCGATGTGTCAGGTTGACGATTGCAGAGAAGATCTATCAAAGGCTAAAGATTATCATCGTAGACATAAAGTTTGTGAGGTTCATAGCAAATCAAGTAAAACTGTGGTTGGAAAACAATTGCAGAGGTTCTGTCAGCAGTGCAGCAAGTAATTCTCCAAGTTCCCTTTTTTTAGAAACATTTCATAATTTTCTCAGAGAAATGAACTTCCTTTTACTCAAATTAGCAGTAGCAGAGCACAAGAACTCATGTCCATAACGTCATGTGTTCGAGTCTTCACACCCGGATCATTTTCAAAAAAATAGAAATTAGAAGTAAACGAATCAATGAAATGTGTTTTTATCTTTCACATATGCATAATGAACATAAATCATCTTCAACCAATTTGAATTTACTCACCTTATCTTTTGTTAGTATCATTTTTTTGCTTCGACACGTAACTCTGGCTTTAGTTCAATATAGATCCCTCTTCAAGTCGAAGGGTCTTTCCAAAAGAATGTGTCTTTCCCATTTCACATTTTTTATTGTCTTCCACTTTAATAGTTGGATACTTAACTCAATTCCTGCACAGATTCCATCCCCTTACTGAATTTGACGAGGGGAAAAGAAGTTGTAGACGTAGACTTGCTGGCCATAACAAGCGCAGAAGAAAAACTCAAACGGAAGATATTGGGCGTAGTGAAAACAGTGCTGTTACTGCTACTGCAAATATGGACATTGTTAACTTGCTAAGGGCTGGTTTGTCGACAACTGGACCTAGCCAAGACCAGCTCATTCAGATTCTTAATAAAATAAACTCATTGCCATTGCCAGTGCCAATGCCAGTCGACCTTCAGCCAAAACCGACTGGAATTGTTCCGAATCAAGCGTTATTGAATCCCACCATGGATTTGCTTACTGTGTTTTCATCACCCGAAGGCAATAATATCCAACCAAAAGTTGTGTCCAGAGTTCATTACTCCTCCGAAAGCAGCAGTCCCATGGACGAGTCATCCTCACCTTCATCTTCTCCGCTTGTTGTTCAAAAACTGTTTCCAATGCACGAAAGGATCACAACTAGTCAGGAGGAAGCTAATCCTAAGGTTGAACGAAGTAGAGGTCAAATGAAGAACAACTCTTTTGTCCTTTTTGGAGAGTCGATTGAATCTGCTGAAAATGATCTGTTCCATAGCCCTCCATATCAAGCAGCAGAGCAGCCTTCATCATCCGGATCTGATCATTCGCCTTCTAGTTTGAGTTCTGATTCACAGGTTATTCTAGTTTCATAAAAAAAACATTTCTATTATGTATGTATTGTGTACTCATGTTATGTTTATTTTCAACAACCCGTAGGATCGTACTGGTAGAATAATTATCAAACTATTTGATAAGGATCCTAGTCATTTACCTGGCGGTTTAAGAACACAGGTGAGTTCTGAGTAGTATTAACCATTTTCATCGAGTTATCTAACTCTAACAATCACAAAGATGATAATATTATTATTTTCTTACTTTCTTATCAGATCTTCGATTGGCTTTCTCATAGCCCTTCTGAAATGGAGAGTTATATAAGACCTGGTTGTGTAGTTTTATCTATTTACATATCA
This sequence comes from Impatiens glandulifera, assembly GCF_907164915.1. Classification (NCBI taxonomy): domain Eukaryota; kingdom Viridiplantae; phylum Streptophyta; class Magnoliopsida; order Ericales; family Balsaminaceae; genus Impatiens; species Impatiens glandulifera. The sequence continues at coordinate 4,479,686 of NC_061863.1, forward strand.
ATGTCGTCTGCTGCTTGGGATCAGGTATGATCGCTTACATATATATTTATTTTCTTCTTTTTGATTTGACTGGATTTTCATGATAACCGCGGTTTGCTTTGCAGCTAGAAGAAAATCTTGTTCCTCGTGTGAGTTCTTTAGTTCATCATTCCGACACTGACTTCTGGAGAAGCGGGAGATTCCTAATTCGGACAGATAACCAGTTAGCATCGTACAAGGATGGTTAGTAGGAATATTTTGAATTCCGTATCTTTTTGAAAAGGAAATTAAAGCAAAGGGACAATGTTATTTAAATTCCTTTAAGATCGAAATAATCCCATGACACAAACTTTTTTTTTACCTTACAGGAAAAATTCGACATTGCAAGTCATGGAGAACACATCGTTCCCCAGAGTTATTATATGTGTCTCCTTTGGCTATTATCAGAGGCAAAGAGAGTTCTCTTATGTTGAAGGGAAAGAACCTGAATACTCCCGGGACCAAGTATGTTTTTTCTTGAATAAAATTATTTCTTTCCGCATCTCTTTTCTGATCCGACGATTTTTCTTTTGTAAACTGTACAGGATTCACTACACTCATACTGGTGGTGGGTATTCATCAAAGGAAGTTGGGGAATTAGCTTTCCATGAAACTCGACAAGATGAGCTAAGCTTAGTTAATTTCACAATCAACGAGAAATCTTCTGAGGCTGTTGGTCGATGTTTCATTGAGGTAGGGATATTTTTTTTTTGTCAAAAGGAAGTTTATCTTATAAATTAAAGCCCTGTTCGATCTTGGGTTATATGTGGATAACCAATAGGTTATTTCAAATAATTTTATTAGGTGGCGTAGATTATTGAAAATTGGGTTATTTTGGGGTTTATATATATAACAAAAACATATTTTTTCTCAAAAAGAAAGCGGTATTTTGGTTAACCTTGTTCAATTTGGGTAATTTGTGTTTAATTTCAAAATACTTTTCAAATAATCCACAGATGGAACAGGCCTAAGATCATATTAACTAAGTGATTAAAGTTGTAAATTATCTTATAAATTTGATGTTAATTTATGAACAGGTTGAAAATGGCTTCAGAGGCACCAGCTTTCCAATAATAATAGCTGATGCTGCCATCTCCGAGGAATTGCAGACCCTTGAATCGGAATTCGAAGAGTATAATGAAGTTAGACGTAAGGGGGTTCTACATTTTCTTAATGAACTTGGATGGCTATTTCAGAGAAAGCGCTGTTCTTCTGGTCAAGACATGCCTGATTTTTCTCTCAGTCGGTTTAAATTTCTATTGATCTTCTCGGTGGAAAGGAATTGTTGTTCGTTGGTTAAAACCGTATTGGACATAATTCTAGAAAGAATTCTTAACAATGAAGAACAGTTGAGAATTTCTTCAAAGATGTTATCGGAGATTCAATTGCTGAATACTGCAGTGAAAATGAAGCATAAGGATATGGTTCGCTTGCTTATTCGATATTCTGTTCTGAACAATAACAGCGAGCCTGTTTACATATTCTCGCCTAATCAAGCCGGGCCTGGAGGCATTACGCCTTTGCATTTGGCCGCTTGTTTACCCGGTTTGGATGAAGTTGTTGATGCTCTAACTAGCGACCCACAAGAGGTAATTCTATCGATCAATTATAATATTTGAAAAATATAACAATCTGATTTCGATTTCACTTGCAGATTGGATTACGAAATTGGAACACTCTTCTGGACAATACCGGGCAATCCCCAAGTTCATACGCCTCAATGAGGAACAACCACTCATACAACAGCCTAGTTTCTCAAAAGCAAATCGACAGAAACAACAACCAAGTTTCTTTATCAATCGAAACAGAATCAGACCCTCAACACATTACGAATCAAAACCGCGAATTTCGTCGTCGAATCAACCCAAACCAAGCAGTAGTACCATCGTCATGTTCGAAATGCGCTGCAAAATACAAAGCACCCGGTTCTTCACACGGTTCAATTCACCGACCTTATATCCTTTCGATGCTTGCGATTGCCGCTGTTTGTGCTTGCGTGTGTCTGTTTTACCGAGGCGCCCCTGATATTGGAAGGGTGAATCCGTTTAAATGGGAGAGATTGAATTACGGGTATATTTGAAACGGAAAAGGGTACCGAGAATGTTTTTTGAATGTTACAATAGGAGGAAGTGAAGATGGAATAGTATTTTAATGTATGTATGATTTTCTAATCCTTTTATTTTATGAGATCTTAAAATGAGGGTTTATTTCACTGTAAATTATTATAATTACTTGTAATAGTTAGATGGTTAATTAATTGCTTTTGTAGTTAATATTTACAACAAGTTTAATTGTGTGTCTATTTGACAAATGTTTTTAATGAATGAATTTATAACTAAATGTATTGTCTTGTGTATATGAACCCTAACTTTGCCCTAAATGTTTGTCAATCAAAATTGTTTTTTCAAGGTTTGACAAATAATTTATATTGTTTTATTTAAAGTTGGATTTATTCTCTAAGAAATTAGAACATTCTTTCACCCCACTTATATTTAATATGTTTGTAAATTAATTTTAAAAGAAACAAAAAATAACTATAAAACACAATCATAATAATCAAATTGTCAAATAAAGACAGATTTAAAAAAAAATCAATCTAAATCATAACTTTAATTAATATTTGTTGGGTTAAAAGACTAAGTTTTTTAATTATTCATTAAAACCTATCATTTTTTTACATATAAGATGTTCTTTCAATTTTAAAATTTGTAAAAGTTTTATAAAAAAAATATTGTTTAACAAAGAATTAAGTTAATGATAATTTTGTTTTAAGATATATTCCTAAAATATTTTTTTGCATTTAAAATTTAATAAAAATAAAATAAATATATTTTAATATTTAGTTTTTTTTTTTTTTAGAAATACATAAATTTGGATATGGATTTGAACAAAAAAAAAAATTTGTAAAGTTATTTAATATCACATTCAAATATAGATTTAGATAAAATAATGTTTGAAAAATTATTTTAATTATATATATATATATATATATATATTAATAAATTTAATAATATTTTTTTTTATTTTTTTTAATAAACTCAACTCAATTCCACTCCATTTTTAGGTATTTTCAAAGATCCATAATCTTCTAAAAAAAATCAACAAATTTTAAAAAAATCAAGATGAAACAAGCTACTAGTGTGAAGTGTCGTGCCCAGACTTTTTCTATTATATTTATGTATTTATTTATTTGGTTTAATATGATTGCAATTTGTAAATAATAAATAAATAAAAAAAAAAAGAAAGAAAGTTGGATTCCACTGTGGAGCCGCTTAAAGTTTGGAACATAATAAGTTGGTCATATAATTTGTGCTAGCTAGGAGGAGCTAGCTAAATGTCAAATTCAAGAACATTCCTCTTTATAAATATATTTATTTGTTGATTTGATTTGATTATCACTCGTTTTTAGACACGTTAAAAAATATATATATTTGATAATTTGACAATTGATTGAAATGAATTGAATTAATAAAATATGATGTTTTTGTTTGAAAATGTGTCCTCCAAAAACGTTTGTGATTTTGTCATCATTTGAAATATGCATATGATAAACATGAATTCATGTGAACTATTGGAATTCAAATATATATATATAATTATATACACATCAAATCACCAAATATCTTTTTTTCTTTCCCTTTTATTTTATATTTCTCTATTAATTTCTTTCTGGAACCTTTTATTTGTATTTGTACTTATTATTTTTGTATTACTATGGTTGAAGGGTAAGGATATTAGCTCCTTGTTGGAGATTTTTTAAAATTAAGTTAGGCTTAAAATCACATATTAAGTGAAAAGGAATGAATAATACAAAAACAAATTATAACTTTGAGTAGATATGACAATGTGTGCTACTCGTTCAATAATATAAATTATAATACTCAATTTCAATATAGTTAATCTACTCATCCAATTATCTTTCTTAATTTCGTTTCCGAGAGTATCTTGTATTCAATTCTCATTCTAAAAATCTCGGATATTCGATTTCCGATGAGCACCTCAAATACTCTATGTTTTGGCCTTTCTTTGATTCTTAACCTTGAAATAAGAATGAAAAAAATATGGCAGAATAATAAATTTTTGTTTGTTCTTTAGTTTGAGCTTCCTAAATAGTAAAAACCGCAAAGTTCTAGAATGATATATAATCTTAAAACCGCGTACAGTCTTAAAAAAAATATAATAATAATAATAAATATTTAGCTATAAAAGCAAAGACAAGAGTGGTATTAAAATTAGAGAGATGTGGGGGGAATAAATAGAATAATTTTAATAATATACAAAGTATTTTTTGTTTAAGTTTTGCTACTAATTATCAAACAACTAATTCGAAAAATATTTGAATTTTACTCCTTATTTCTGATATTGAATATGTTGAATTATCCATTAAATTTAAATTTTGTTAGGTGAATATCAAGTTTTCGAGTATCCATTTGTTATCCTATACTTTGAGTATTATACAAATAAAAAACACATTAACCTTGTACCATCATCTAAGTGAACAATAGAAAACTAATTTTAAACTTTTGAAATAATTTTATCCAATAGAGAAATCATTTACAAAAAAATTAAAAATAATGACAACTTTTTACATTGACATTTTATACCATAGTTTCATATGACAGCGATATTTTCATAACATATATATATATATATATATATATATATATAAATATTATTATGTTAATACATGTAAGTTAAAATTGAAGTCAATGACTCAATGGTTCATAATAAGCTTAAATAATTTATTATATATGTACATTTATATATGAGCCAAATACAAATGTATAAATATTTATTAGGTTATAAACTAAACAAATTTCTAAATTAATATAAAAAGTCAACATTTCCTAGTCAGCCACCTTTTTTTTGTGTACGAACCTAGTTTTTGTGGCCAACTTGTCGTACAATTAAGTCAAACATTACGTGAGAGAGAACAAAAAAAGAAAAAAGAATTATTTTATATACTTTATCATACAGTCAATAATTTAATAATTAAGAAAATTATAAATTAAAAAATATCTATGTTTTTTAAATATAAATTTGGTTATATATTGATAATATATTTATTATTTTACAAATTCGAATATTTAAAACAAAAAAAAAAAACGTATTTTTAATAATTATATCAAACAAAATTATTTTATCATAAATAATCCACCTATAACATTCTTAATTATTCATATGATACATTAATTATTGATATAGGTTATGAAAGCACAAATTTATTTTAATAATATTTTTAATTATTTTATTTAAATAATCAAACTATATTTCTTACTAATTAAAAAATAATCATATAAAAAATACATGATTATTGATAATTATCTTAAAATAATTCATCATCCATTAAACATTATATCATTTTGATAATAAATTATTAGAATTCTCAATTTTGATTTTCTTATTTTATTAAAAAGATAAACCCATTTTATTAATTTTATTTTCTTAATATTTACAAATAATAAATATTAAATATATATATCCATCACTTAATTTATTTTAAAAAATAATAAAATATTATGGATATATGGATATGAATGATGACGTATTTCTGCTTAAATTCTGTCAGAAAATGACTAGTGTACACGTCACCATCATCTTCTTCTTGAGAAACAATCATCAATTAGAAAATTATTTTAAATTTTACTTTCTTTAAAAATTTTCATATATAAATTATTTTTTTAGATTACAGTTCAAAACTATTTAATTTTGAAATTAATATTTGTTAAAAATATAATAATAAAAAATAAAGTTATTAATAGTAGATAAGAATATTTTTAATTAATATTGACTTTTATTAAAAAAATATATTATTTTTTATATTTATCTTCTAATTATTTAAATTGTACGGATATTTAGGGTTTCTTGATACATCTGGTCATAGACTCATAGTCGTCTTCCTTTTGGCGGTTTCTTTTCTCTCTCTCTCAATTTGCAGAGCTGCGTGCGAAAATAGTCACATCCAAACAGGTCCTTATTCTTCTCCCTTAAAACCCCCCCGTCCTTCAGCCCTAATACGTACACATTTCATTCTCAATGGGAGGTTGTTTCTCTTTTCCGGCGAGTCGTCGCCGTCGTTCCAATCTCCAGTTTCAGACGTCAATGGCGAACGTCATATCTTCAAACGGTAAACTACGGCAATACACAGTTCCGATTAACGTCGCTCAAGTACTCCAGTTTGATATTAACGACGATTTGCAAAATTCGGAGTTCTTCCTATGTAATTCCGATGATTTATGCTACGATGAATGTATACACGCGATGGATATGGATGAAGAACTGAAAGCTGGTCAGATCTATTTCGAATTACCTTCTTCTAGATTGCGTTCTCCTTTAACCGCATCTGATATGGCTGCTTTAGCTGTTAAAGCTTCAATTGCTCTCAAGAGAGTTGTTCCTTATTCCAAATCTGATTCAAATCGTGGCAGTACTCGTCGTCGTCAAAATAGGATCTCTCCTGCATTAGAAGTGAATTCAAGCTATGGTGATCGCGGCGAGCAGATGACCGTGATGATGACGGAGAAGAAAGGAAATTACGTTAATCCTTCATTTCAATCAACATCAATGAAGAAAGTACAGAGATATTCATCTCGACGACCTAGATTAGCAATGGCGAATCGATCATCTAAGGTTAGTTTATCGACGATTTATGAAGGATCTGTTCTCCTATAATCTCTTCGAATTTCAAAATCGAATAATTCTTCTGTTACAACAGAGATAATCTTGTTGCAAATTTTGATGTGTTTGAATTTCTTGTATAATAATTACATCAGAATATATAGATCATAGAAGAAGAAGAGATTGATGATGATGATGATGATGATGTTCATCTGATTATATGAATATATATATGTATCATGTTGTTTGTTTCATTGATTTATTTTTCAGGTAGTAGGTTTGCTTACATGGTGTTTGAATATTTGCATGAAACTTCAACTTTTAATTAGTCATACTATTTTTATTTCAAATCTTTCAGTCATGAATGAATTGATCAACTCTATTACAAACAACAACAAAGATTTGGACTAAGGTTTCAAAATTGTCTATGTTTTTTTATAACAAAAATAACATAGGCAAAATATGAAAATATAAATTTATTCAATATACCAAAAAAATAAAATGATAAAGGTAGTATCTATACTGAAATTATTTTTATAGTAAATGTAATAGATTTTTAAAATTTTGATAAAGTTTGAACTTAGCTAGGAAATTATTGTTATTTTCAGTATGTATTAAAAAAATAAAAGAGTTCTGCATTTCTCTCCGGGGCTGGGGAACAAATATGCGTGAGGGGGAGGGGGTTACGGGGTTACGTGCCCTCTCCCTTTGTTTGTTGATCTTGCCCATATCTTCCTTCCCCTTTTTAGGCCTAGTGAGGTCCGACGAGATCATTATTTTATCTCGAAGAAGTGATAGGAAGAGATTCCTGGGCCTTGACGAATGGCCAACTTTACGTTAGAAGGAGCAAAAGGCCAAGGGTATAAAGGATGAACCAATGTGAATGAGATTTTTAAAATTTTGATAAAGTTTGGATGCTAGAAAATTATCTTTATTTTAGGTATATTGTACAATACTGAAGATAACCTATTTTAAAATACGGAAAATAACAATTTTTTTATATATATATAAAAAAATGATAAGGTATTATACCTATATTTAGGGTAAATTTTTATAATTTTGATATATACCTATAAATTACAAATATAATATATATATATATATATATATATATATATATATATAATTCTTATAATTAATTAAGTTATAATTTTTATTTCAAAATTTTGATTCACACAACATTATTAATTTTTTAGCAAAATTAGATGATAATTTTATTTTACTTTTGGAAAAGATTAATTTAATTATAAAAATTTAACTTCTAAAAATTAAATCAAAATATAATTAAACTATAATATTATTAAGTATGAACAGTCTAATATTATGGTAATAAAATTGTGATATACTTTCAATATTCAGTATTATTAGTAATTGAATCATATTAATATTTTGGTATATATACTGAAATAATAGTATAGTAATAGTACGAGATTTCTTATATCTTTATCGTCTCACTCTAATTTGAATTATAATGTAATATTAATTTGATGCGAAGTCAAATTTTATTCTAATTGGAAGTTGGAACTAGTCAGTGAGATACTATATTTTATTTTATCATTATTTAGAATATCTATTTAAAACTTATAAGTTCTTGTTCAATTGTTTATTTAAAAAAAAATCATTCATAATAATAAAAAAAAGTTATTTAGTCCATCCTTTTACGAATCATTCACTTATTTCAATATATTTCTTTTAAATTTTCCGTTTATCATTATATATTAAAAATCTTAGAGGTTATGCCAAAAAAAAAATCTAAAAATTTAAAGTCCTTACAAAGTTAGGTTTAGGGAGTAAACCTTTATTATTATCCATCTATAATTCTATATAGTTCATATAAATTGCACAAAAGTTTTCATAAGACAAGTTTCAAGTAGTATTTTTTTATTATTATTATTTGTTTTCAATTCTCACATTCTTTTAAAACTGTTTAATGTTGATTTTTTTATTTATATTAACAAAAAGTTTAATTATTAATATTAGCTTTTAATTAATATTTCTACACTGTTTATTTTTCTATTTTTTAAACTTTAGGTTTTTTTTAACTGAACTCTTTCAATTTTTAGTTCTTTTACTGATTTTTTGCATATTAAAATTTTATTTAAATATAATAATATATAAAAAATTATTTAACAATTATTAGTTAATTATTTTCTTATTACACAATATTTTATGATAAAAAAAACTCAATAATTATACTACAGTTTAAACCGTTTACACGAATATAATACTTATTTAAATATTTTTTATATGGTTTTAAAATATATATTATACCCATTATTATTCTAATATATAAAAAAATAACAATTATATTATATTATATTATATTAGTAATATAGAAATTTTTTGAGTATAAAAATAATTATATGTATATATATTTATATAGTTAAATATCAAAATCTAAAAAATATTATTATTTACACTATCTCCTATCAAAAAATTCATTTTAGTGTAAATGTTACATCTAACATTAATTGTCCCATTTTTTACATCTAACATTAATTATTCTTTAACCAAAAAACTCATTCTTAAGTAAAAAAAAAAAATATTCGTATATATACAAGATCTCATGGTTCATGCATATGTCTTGTCGAAAAGACCCGCATTTTGGAGAAAAGAGCTCAACACGTCTAATCGAATGCATTTCAAACTGATACATTTGTTCAATATCTATATATATATATAATGATGCTTAATTTTTAAAGTGTCCGGATTGTCGGGTCGAGAGCTGTGGTTAATTTGGATATATGTGAGAGTAAATGGATACTTGGGTCGGATTGTGGGTTGACCCGCCTATAAACTTAAAACGGTTAAAAATAAAATTAAAAATGCTATAGGTATGGTTCGAACTTGCAACCTAACAAAACAAGTACAACCTTTTGACCAATTAGGATAATAAAAATTTATATTTTAAATTCAACCCAAAATTTGATAAACGCGTGATATTTTAACAATATAAGTTTAACTTTTTAACTAACTAATCTATATATATAATGATTTTTAATTTTTAAAGTGTCCGGATTGCAGGGTCAAGAACTGTGATTAATTTGGTTATATGTGAGAGTAAATGGATACTTGAGTCGGATTGTGGGTTGACCCGCCCATAAACTTAAAACGATTAAAAATAAAATTAAAAATGTTATAGGTATGGTTCGAACTTGCAACCTAACAAAATAAGTACAACCTTTTAACCAACTAGGCTAATAACACTTCATATTTTAAATTCAACCCAAAAGTTGATAAACGCGTGACATTTTAACAATATAAGTTCAACTTTTTAACTAACTAATCTATATATATATATAATGATGCATAATTTTTAAATTGTCCGGATTGCCGGGTCGAGAGCTGTGGTTAATTTGGATATATGTGAGAGTAAATGGATACTTGGGTAGGATTGTGGGTTGACCCGCACATAAACTTAAAACAGTTAAAAATAAAATTAAAAATGCTATAGGTATGGTTCGAACTTGCAACCTAACAAAACAAGTACAACCTTTTAATCAACTAGAATAATAACACTTTATATTTTAAATTCAACTCAAAATTTGATAAACGCGTGACATTTTAACAATATAAGTTCAACTTTTTCACTAACTAATCTATATATATACATATATAATGATGCTTAATTTTTAAAGTGTCCGGATTGCCGGGTCGAGAGCTGTGGTTAATTTGGATATATGTGAGAGTAATATGTATGGTTTAAACTTGCAACCTAACAAAACAAGTACAACCTTTTAAACAACTAGGCTAATAACACTTTATATTTTAAATTCAACTCAAAATTTGATAAACGCGTGACATTTTAACAATATAAGTTCAACTTTTTCACTAACTAATCTATATATATACATATATAATGATGCTTAATTTTTAAAGTGTCCGGATTGTCGGGTCGAGAGCTGTGGTTAATTTGGATATATGTGAGAGTAATATGTATGGTTTGAACTTGCAACCTAACAAAACAAGTACAACCTTTTAAACAACTAGGCTAATAACACTTTATATTTTAAATTCAACTCAAAATTTGATAAACGAGTGACATTTTAACAATATAAGTTCAACTTTTTAACTAACTAATCTATATATATATATAATGATGCTTAATTTTTAAAGTGTCCGGATTTCTAGGTCGAGATCTGTGGTTAATTTGTATATATGTGAGAGTAAATGGATACTTGGGTCGGATTGTGGGTTAACCCGCCCATAAACTTAAAATAGTTAAAAATAAAATATATTTTAACAGCGGTTAAAATCGTCTTTAATAATTACTTTTTTACTCGTGTCATTTAGATATTGTTTTTATTAGTTGATGCATAATTTTCAAAGTGTCCAGATTGCTAGGTTGATAGTTGTGGTTAATTTGAATATATATGTGAGAGTAATGGATACTTGAGTCGGATTGTGGGTTGACCCGCCATAAACTTAAAACGGTTAAAAATAAAATTAAAAATGTTACATGTATGTATCGAACTTACAACCTAACAAAAACAAATATAATCTTTTAACCAACTAGATTAATAAGATTTTAAATTTTAAATTTAACACCAAATTTGATAAACGCAGAACATTTTAACTTTTTAACTAATTAATCTATATGTATATATAATTATGTTTAATTTTTAAAGGGTACAGATTAACGAGAGCTGTGGTTATATATATATATATAATTATGCTTAATTTTTAATGTGTCCGGATTATTGAGTTTGACCCGTTCATAAACTTAAAATTGTCAAAAATAAAATTAAGAATGTTATCACATTTTTACCGTAATTTTTTCCACGATTTTTTATATAATTATTCGTAAAAATGCACGTGCTACCGGCTAGTTTCAATAATATTGGAAGAAGCAATGCTGATTTGTCGAATAATTAAATATTTGTTGTTTGTTTTATAATTTATAATAAAAATAATGTATTTTTATTTTATTTTTGTATTTGTGTATTATTTCAATTTATGAAATACTTAATCATATTATGCATTTTTTTTTTTCAAATTTGAGTATATATTTGGAGAGAAAATATAAAAACCCATCATATTATGCATTTTTGTCAAATTTGAATATATATTTGGAGAGAAAATATCAAAACCCATATTGAGTTTGATGATGGTTGAAGATGTCTTAGTGCATTATTTCCTGATTTGCAATTTGGTTGGAATTGTTTTTAATAGGATATTTTATAATTATTTAATATTAATTATGTGAATTAACATTATATATTATTATTTTTATATTAGTTTATTATATATTATTTTAAAATAAAATAATAATCAACATGTTTAAAAAATAAAGTTAATAAATATATATATATAAATGAATTTAATATGAAATAAAAAATGAAAATTTAAAAGTGTATAGTTAAAAAAATAGAAAAGTTCATTACTGACCATATTAAAATTTAAAATTAATGAGGTGTGTTTTTCACATTTTTTAAAGTATATAAATCAAAATCATATACTAAATTATTTAAAAAATAAAATAAAAATTAAAACAATTTTTTTAAAAAAACAACAACTATAATCCTCCATTTTTAAAAGTGATAAAATTTATAATTTTACTTTCCCTTAAGATTAGAGGATAGAAAATATAATTAGTTACAATTTAAGTCGCAACAAAAATTATCACAAATTAAATAAAAGCCTAATCATTTTTTTTGTTTTTTGTTTTTTTGGAACTTGTGTTGTTTTATTAAACATGACTTGAAATTGAATTATGTTAGAGCATCTCTAATGCATGACCTGTGCCCGCATCGGACAGCGTGGAAAATGGCAGGTCATTGGTTTTTTTTCATTTTTTCATTGTAGATAAAAGGAAAAAGAGGGCAGTGCCCTCTAAGCCGGTCATGCCCTCTTCTGACTTTTTCATTATTATATAATATAATATATTATATAATATAGGAATATTAGTTATATATTTAATTATAATATTTTTTTCTACTACTTTTAAGTAACATTATAATAACATTAAATAAATATTTATTCTAAAGTTTTACTATAAAATAGGAATATTAATTATATATTAAATTATAATAATATTAATTATATATTAAATTATAATAATATCATAATATATTTTAAATTATAAAAATATTTTATATTTTATTATAATATAGAAATATTAGTTATATATTCTCAAACTTTTCAAAAATATAGGAATATTAGTTATATATTCTCAAATTTATTCTTATAATGTTTTTAAAATATTATAATATATTTTAAATTATAAAAATATTTTAAATTAAATTACTTATATATTTTTTAAATAAATTAATATTTTTTTTATTAATTATATTAACACGTTTTAAAGTTTAAATTCTTAAATTTTCCTATAATATAGAAATATTAGTTATAATAGTATAAATTAGTTATTTATTTAAAACACCTTTAAATTATTTAGATAAGAGGGCGGGCAGAAGCATTGGAGTGTTTTGTCCAAGTACAATATGTGCCCGCTTTCTGCTGAGGTGAAATATAGATTTGACAAAATAAGAGGAAAAAGGTCTTTTTTGCGCTGCGGATGCTCTTATAACCTCCAACTATCTCAAATTTAGCATTTAAGATTTTTTCATAAAACAAATGAACATGGTCTTTATTACTGTACCATAATATTTTTTTAATTAATTTATCATATTTTTAAAATTAAAATAGCAAAAATATTTTCTAATTATTTTCACATATTTAAAAAAAATCAATATGTATTTGACAATTTTAAATGAGTATATCTAAAAAAAATAACCAATTCAAAATATAAATCCGTCCAAAGTAATTTGTATACTATAGCCAAAATAATGTTGTTATAAAGTTTTTTTTGAAAAATAAATAAAAAAATATCTACCCCTATTCAAATTTATGAAATATTTTATTAGATTACACAATATTTTAATCACCAAAATCAACTTTGATTAATTAAATCCCGAAAAAATACTCATGTTAAAAGACATTTCTATATATCTTTTCATTTAAAAATGTAATAAATTAATTAGAAAATAAAAATAATACATTAATAATATGACGGACGTTTTATTCTTTTGAAAAAATCTCAAATGGCTAAAGTTTTGATAATTCGACCCACATGACACGGTTCAAAGTTCGAGCCTAATTAAAATGACAAAGTTCGAAACTCTAATAATAATCGATCTTTAAATAAGAAAGAATGACCAAATTGGTATTTGAGTCTTGAACTTTGAATCGAACTTTGAATAGTATAATATTTGGTTCGATTAATACAAAAATGAGTAATTTGAGGCTTTTTTCACAAACAAATGAAGCATTGTCTTCCTACTTTAACCTAATATTTTCGGTTTTTTATTTAGTTTATCAAATTTGTAAAAACAAAATAATACATTTTTTTTTTATTTTTTAAATTATTTCCACACATATATTTTTTTTTAAAACATTCCAATCATTTACAGTTATATCTTAACAAAATATTCAACTTAAAATACAAATAAGTTCAAGTTCAAGTTGATAGATCCCCTAAAATTATGTCGTGATAAAGTTTTTTAAAAAATAAATAAAAAAATCTATCTTTTTTCAAATTTTCTCAATTTCTTTTTTAGATTACTATTTTTTTATTAAAAAAAACAATTTCGACTAATTACAACGTAAATCCCAATAATAATATTCAATTCTGAAAACTATGTCCAACATGTCTCTAAATATAATTTCATTTAAAAAAGTGACAAATTAATTAAAAAAAATAAAATAATATGACTAACGTTTTATAAATTTATAAAAAAAAGTCTTTAAATGTTTAAAATTTTGATAATTTGAACCAAACAACTCAAAATTCGAGCCCAACATTATTAAGTTTAGATCCTCAAATAACAATTGACCCTAAAAAAAATACATTTTTTTTTTCTAATTATATGAACAGAAACATAAACAGGAATATCAATAATGGAGAGCCCTATAAAAGAATTCATAGGTAGAATATTTGATATTTATAAATATAATGAAAACTTGTATTATTTGGATAAAATATATTTAATATTATAGAAGATAAAATTAAATTATTTTATTCAATAGTTTTAAATGATGGCTTATATTACAAAAAAAATAAATTAGTGACTTTATAATATATATATATATATATATATATATATATATATATATATATATAATTGATTGGTCGATTCAAAATGATAGACTTTGAATAAAGAAGATTAACGTATAAAAACATATCAATGTATATATTTCTTCTAATAAAAGGAGTCTCTACAAATAAAATATCCAAATAACAAATCTTATTATACTACAAATATTAGAAATAAAGTTGGAACATATTAACTTATTTAAAAAAAAAAAAATCCAAAAGAAAATAAAAGAGATTAAGGTAAAAATCTATAATAAATAATTTTTTAAAACAATAATATTCAATTATTTTGATTATAGATTTAAAATAATTTAATTGATTAGTTAATTGTTAAATGAATACTGAATTACACATGTCCCTGTTCTTTTTACAGTTTAGAATATTTTTTTTTCTAATTTGCCTAGTAACATAGGATTCCAACAAGTAAATTTGTGCATGTGGTTTGAATTATTTAATTTTTTTAAAAAAAAAATATTATCTTTTTATAAACCTCTTCATCAATTAAAAATAATATTAATATATATTACATATTTTAAAGTATTTTCTCTAATAACTATCTTTTCATAAGATTTATTATACCTTTCCCTATTCATTATATGCAAGGCATCATGTGATTAACAATAAATATGAGTTTAATTAGTTCAACAAACCTAATTATAACTAGTTTCTTTATTGAATATTTGTTATTTCTGCTTAAAATATTTATTTCAAAAGAAATCTATTAGTGACAACCTCATTTCCCTATTTAGCAAAGAGCAAAATTCAATGATTTATAGTGTTAAAAAATAAAATTGCCAAATAAATACTTAGTTTAAAGAATAACTCAAAATTAAGAGAAAACTGGTTTGAAATGAGTTATTTTAAAATAATCAAATATTTGTGAAAAAACAATAACATTGTTCTTTATTTGAGTTAAATATATTACATTTTGAGGCCACATCTTCTAATAATAGGATTAAAAACATAGTTTCTTGTTAGTTTAATAAAAGAAAGTAATAAATATTTTAAATTGAGTTGTGTTTAATAAAATTAAAATCTTAAATACTGATTTTTAAGTATTGGATGACTCTAATATATGAAAATAAAAATATTGAATTAACCAAATAAAAACCTATAAATTTGACTAAGTTTTAATTACTCAATATCTAAATTGATTTGATTATATTTAAATTTATATATAAAAAAATAAATCAATATTATTATATATTGTATATATTAGTTATATATTAAATAAAATATTAATCATTTTATTTTATTTATATATTAAATATTTTTATTAAATTTTGAAGGTTAAATTCATTAATTTATACATTTTTTTATAATCCCTCTTGAAATTAGGAGTTGGGTTTGGATTTTTTTTTAATTTACTCAATTTTTTTTAATATTTTATTATTATTAATTTAAATGAGATAATATAATATGAGGAGAGAAGGGAGAAAATGATGTGTCATTACAATTAATAAAATGACAAAAAGTGAGAAGAGAGAAGATAAAAATTTTGTTATTTTTTTATTAATCAAGCCACATCATTCTATCTCTCTTAAATTTCATCTCCTAGTCATTTCTCGTATAATATTTGTTCGATAAAATCATCTTCACTCTAGGTATTTTCAAACCGGTCTAATATGTGTTATAAAATAAAATTTTAATATAATTAATTTTATAAACATTTGCCTAGTCTTAGTTTTGTTGTAATTTTTCTTTTTATAGGGGTATTGAACCATTTAAAAAGTATTATATAAAATATTTTAAATACCTAATTTATTTCGTCTTTTTACATGATTTTGTAGGGTGCGGTTTTTATTTGCTTTATATTATTGAATTAAAGAAAATAAAATTCCTAATTATAATCCTTAAAAATTATTTTCTATTTATTTTAACATGAATTTTGGGAAGGTATAGAGAGAGAGAAAGAGAAAGAGAAAGAGAGAGAGAGTGCTAGAGCGGGTTTACTTCTCTCACTTGGCGATTTTCTGGCTTCGTCTTCTCTGAGAGATTAACTAACGAAGCCCTATTATCAGCCAAATAGGTAATTTCTATCATCTTCTTTCGATTCTTCATCTCTTAATTTGTATATAACTTCAAGATTTATACAGTTTAAAGTAATTTCAGCCGTGTTCTTCACTTTTACGCCGTTTGCTTCTGTGTAGAGATAACAATTAGGGAAACTTCGATGATATCTGTGTTTCGTTTGTAATTACTACTAGGTTAAACGATTCAATCTCGGTTAATCTGTTTCTAGTGGTAGTTGAAGACGTACTGGTACATCGTTAACATTGTTTCTGCTTTCTGCTTTCTGCTTTCCTTTTTTGAGGTTGTAAGCGTTTTTGTTTAGCAAAACTTGTTTTAGGTTAAAATCTGGTTGAGAAGAGGAAAACAATCAATTTCCTGATATGTTTTTCCTTCATTTCTTTACTGACTCAGATCTATTACAAGTCTTGTTATTTCAGTATGTTCGTTGTTTATTTCAGTTCCATTTGAAAGCTTCGAAATTATACAGTAATGAATTAATACCTGGTCAAGTATTGATTCAGACATGATATATATTTTTCATGACAAGTGATGTTTTCTAGGGTTTTTTTATTTTAATTTTTTTCAGGATAATGTGTGATTATAGAAGTATATTGTGCCTCATAGATTGGTATTAGATTGAAGTTTGAATGTGCATCTCTGAGTGTTTGAAATGTAATTAGTGATAAGGTAGTTGGGTTCTTTAAATCACTTAGTTTTTTGGTTGTATTTCTTTTCAATTTTAGCTGGTAAAAGGTTGCAAACCAACTGTATGTATATGGAGGATGAGGTACAGAACATTAAGAAAAATGGTCTAGTAACCTCTAATATTAATACAGACTTTTCAGCACAAAAAATGTCCAATACTTGTGTAGGATAAGTATTATACTATTGTTCTCTATCTACATTTTATCCATATATAGGACAACATTGGAAATACTTTCCAATAGTTTGGTTCCTAGAAATGGCAGATTTTCTTATGGGAATAAGGAGTGTTATCTAAGGGACTTGCTACAGATCTATTTAGTTATGGTATTGTTGCCAACTATATAACCTGTATTTGTTACATACAGTTGTTACTTCCACCATTGCATTTGAAAGAACTTTAATTTGTTTCAGGTGTAATTGGAATTGATGGGCCAATTTCAAATCCTTTGTTTATTTTATTTGATCTCTTAAAATAAGGAATTGCACTTGGGATTACAACTCATGATTTCTTAAGTTTTAATTTCCTCATTTCTATTTCTATATTACAATTCCAGGGTTTCTCCAAACATAATAATTCAAGTAGAATTCGATTTCAATAATAATTACGTCAATCCAAACATGGCCTAATATGAATTTCAATCTCGCGTAGGAAAGAAATTGAACGTCAGTCTTGCACAGGCTGATGGAAACTGGAGGCAATTCTTTGCCTTCTGGAACAGATGGAGTGAAGAGGAAAGTGTGCTATTTCTATGATCCAGAAGTTGGAAATTACTATTATGGTCAAGGTCATCCTATGAAGCCACATAGAATGCGTATGACACATGCTCTCCTTGCACATTATGGTCTCTTGCAAAATATGCATGTTGTGAAACCTGCCCTGGCCAGAGATAGGGATCTTGGCAGGTTTCACGCAGACGATTACGTAAACTTCTTAAGGACAGTAACCCCAGAAAATCAGCAGGATCAACTCAGGCAGTTGAAGAGGTTCAATGTAGGTGAAGATTGCCCTGTGTTTGACGGTCTTTATTCTTTCTGTCAGACGTATGCTGGGGGTTCAATCGGTGGTGCTGTGAAATTAAACCACGCATACTGTGATATTGCCATAAATTGGTCTGGTGGTCTGCATCATGCAAAGAAATGTGAGGCTTCTGGTTTCTGTTACGTGAATGATATTGTCTTGGCGATACTGGAGCTTCTTAAAGTGCACGAGGTTAGTAGATTATAGTATCATTATTGATACTAATCAGTCAACTTGTAACTCATAAACCAACAACTATATTTCTGTTTGATTGATTTGATAGAAAGCTCTCATATGCATTTGTAAATATCTTGATACAAAAATATAATTTTGGATCCAGAAACGTATCTGAATGAGATTATGTTTTTAAACTAAACTTAGTAAGAGACAAGACATTTATTAATTGTTTTCCATCTGAATTCGGATCCAGCTACAATAAATGCCTACAATTTAAACTAATAAAGCACTTATCCCTGTTTTATGCCTACATTATTCTGAAAAGATAAAAGCAAAAGTATGTCTGTTAACATCCATGTGTACCAATCAATAGCTACAAAAAGCTATTTCTAGAAGAGCCTCTTATTTTTGTTGGGAAAAGTTGAAGCATGTGCATTAAGGCCTTGTTTGATGTGGGTTATTTGAGATTAATTCAAATAATTCACTATCCAATCAACAATCTACTCATCCATTACATCATTCAAATTATCAACCAAAATACCCTCTATTTAAAAACAAATTAATATCTTTTTTCATTATATATTTATACTTCTAATGTCTTTGTACCCAAATAACTTAATTTTCAATAATCTACATCAATCAAGGTTATTTGTTAATAATCAGTTGGTTATTCCAATAACCCTAGACTGAACAAGGCCTAAGATTTATCACAAAATGAACTCTAACATGAATGTGACATCATTACACATGCACTGATCCAAGGTGATATACAGAACATATCAAACCAAAAAATATTCAAACTCCTTATCCTTCTTCCCTCAGTTATATAAGAGTTATTTTTTTTTTTTTTTATCTATTATACTCACATGACATATTCGACATAATTTTTGGACTCTGTAGCGCGTTCTATACGTAGACATCGATATTCATCACGGAGATGGTGTGGAAGAAGCTTTTTATACCACAGACAGGGTGATGACGGTTTCTTTCCACAAATTTGGAGACTATTTCCCTGGAACAGGTGATATACATGATGTTGGACATAGTGGTGGGAAATATTACTCTCTCAATGTTCCACTAGATGATGGTATTGACGATGAGAGTTACCAGTCATTATTTAAACCAATCATGGGCAAAGTCATGGAAGTCTTCAGACCTGGTGCTGTTGTTCTACAGTGTGGCGCAGACTCTTTATCTGGTGACCGATTAGGCTGTTTTAATCTCTCAATTAAAGGCCATGCTGAGTGTGTTCGATACATGAGATCTTTTAATGTGCCTCTATTATTGCTCGGAGGTGGTGGCTATACGATACGAAATGTTGCCCGTTGCTGGTGCTATGAGGTACTGTTTTGACATCGTATTTAAGTTTCATCTTCAATATATTCATTTAGCAATACTTTCTCTTATTTTTTCTAGTATTTTGTCATACCTGCATTTCTTACAAGTCATTACTAGAATCGAAACGAATCAAGCTCATTTCATCTATATCCTTTGTGTTGGGAATAGGAGCTTGATTGCTATTTTTTGCACTTATTGCAGACAGCTGTGGCACTCGGTGTAGATCTTGATGACAAGATGCCACAACATGAGTACTACGAGTACTTTGGCCCAGACTATACACTTCATGTTGCTCCAAGTAATATGGAAAATAAGAATTCACGTCGGCAATTAGATGAGATAAGAGAAACCCTTCTCCAATACTTGTCTAGACTTCAACATGCCCCTAGCGTGCAATTTCAAGAGCGTGTCCCTGATACTATGTTCCTCGAGGTTTGTATTTCTCAATACAATTGCAAATAATTGAGCTTGTGTGAAAACCAGTATTTTGTCATAATCAATATATCATCATTATCAAAGTCGTCAAAGTTAAAAAAAAAATCATTTGGTAGAGTTTCTCCATATCATGTCATAATTCAAATTATTTTTGCTTTATCATTATGAATTTTGACAAACATGACAATTATAGATTTTCCGAACTATGATCAACATGAATATTTTGCTTCATTTGGTATAGAGTTTTTCCTGGATCATGATCAAATTATTTTCTAGATCTTTGTGATTTTTAACAAATAAAACATTCCAATTATTGAAACTCGTTGATGATTGAGTATGCTTTCTTAATATTTTCAGCCAGATGAATATCAAGAAGCCGGAAGTGAAAGAGATCATGATTCTGATATGGAAATTGATTATAACGGGTATTTTCTAAACCTTCTTATCTTTTGTAAACTATTTTTCTTAATTTGTTTTCCAAATTATTTTGCGCAGCAAGCCATCTGAAGGGAGAGTGAAGAGGGAGTTTGCCGGACCAGAATCTAAAGATACGGTATGTTCATTTTCTTATGTTTTATTAGATTCATTGCGGTTAGTCTAATGTAATATATATCATTGTGTGGTATCTCTTTTAGGGTTTGAACCCGGGTTCTAGCGTGGCTACTGTCACTACTGTTGAACCGCGCATAAAGCAAGAACTACAAGATAAGGCAAATAAAATCTCTAATGATCATGCTGAGAATTGAGATTGAAATTGCAAGCTAATTTCAGAATTGACATGTTTTATTTATTTTAATTTTAGATTGGGACGCTAGCAATTCTTGACTAGTATTCACACGTCCATCCGTCATAGGAAAGATGAACGAACCGAACCCATCGTTAAAGGATTGTCGTTTTATTTTGTAAAAAATGTTCTGCTCGAATATACTATCTAGGGCTAATTCAGCATTCACCATTGTTGAAGGATTGTGTTTACATTTTTTCCCAAGCAAGGATTTTATTTATTATAGCATAAGTTATTTGTCTTATATTTTTCATCTATTTTTGCAAATCTACTTTAATTCATTGATTTCATATTATTCCAATTTTGTTATTTAATATTTAGATTATTGTGTTTAATTTTTGAAAATACACAACTTACTTATTTTATAAATAGATTATTGTGATCGTCTCCCAATATAAGATTTGATTAATATATTTTGTTGATTGATGTTAGTAGTATTTTATGAAATTGTGTTGATCTTTTGTCCATATTTGAACATTCATATAATCACATGTATTGTCCAGACATACCACTATTTTTTTGGTATATCAAACAAAATTATATTTCAAATAAATAAAAACATCCCTGTAATGATGGTATAAATTATTTTGTAGATAGATTATTAAATGAAAACAATATTATAATCTTTTGGTTTGACAATAAGGCAGATTAGGGTTGATAATGCATTTTGAGATTTTTCTTATTAATTTTCATGTTCAGTTTTGATTTTTCTCTTAAATAAAATTATATAAGTATATGTTTTAATATAATATATATTGTAATATATTAAAAATTCATATTATTATAAAAAAAAAAATTAAAATTATAATAAAATATAAAGAAATTTACATATGGATAATTTTATATATTAATTGTATTTGTATTGTTTGGGGGTAGAATTATGATGAAATCGAAGCGGAGACACAAATATCATTTCCGCCCTATCACTTGTCAACTATCGGTCAAACCGGAGAATTGACCGAAAAACCTCCCTTAATGGTACAATTCATATCGAAAACAATGGATTATAAATTTTATTTTACCAAAGGTTTTTTTTGCCAAATTGTCACATAAGTTATATTAAAAATGTTTAAATTTATGTAAAAGGCATAACTATGACATTTAATATATATAAAGATCATGTTAACTTTTTAAAAATTTTAAACAAAAATAACATGAAATTGCAGTTAGAAACTGAACTAAGCATAATACAGATTTAGAAATGTATTTTTTCATTTGACAAAAAGTGTTTTTTAAAATAGATATATTATTAGCACTTTTATTTCTCAAGAGAAGGGTTGTTGGGTCTCACTGGAAAATGAGGTTGTTCTCATGCCAAAATTACATAGTATAAAAATGCAATTTGACGAAATTTGAATTTACATTTAAAAATAGAACTTAGTTTCTATATAGGTTCAAATAGAGGTTATTATCTTGAAAACGCGCTATTTTATAAAGCAATCGGGCTGTCAAACGACCAAACAAAATACTAGAAACCAAACTTATAAACAAAGATTACACCTACGGATCGGTAGAGATTGCGAGAACATGAAATGTCTTTTAACATAAATTGAAACCTAAATAAACCAGAGCATAGAATTATACACCCAATAATGTAACCATGTCCATATTTCATCCAACATCTCTATTTCATTTTTTTCGTCGAAAAATACTTGAATATAAATAATAAAAGCCTAAACATCCCTCAAAAAGGGCGATAAACACGCTATAAATCTTCTCCAAATCAACAAATAAAAACGTTTAAAAATCCCAAATTTACCCTTTCGACGCAGCAAGTTCTAGGTCCTTAATCGGAACATTCTCAACTCCATCCTTCAATAACCTAATCTCGTCTTCTGTTAAGCTGGTTTTCACCATTGAAGTAACCTTGGATTGTTTTTCAACTTCCACTGCCCAACTATATATTAACATGCCCAAAATTGCTATCATCATTCCCATTATGTTCTTGAATGTCAATTCCGAATCAAACAACAACCATCCCAATGTCAGTACACAAACTGTCTTCATATGTCCTAAAACCTGGAATGAAACAGCCGAGAATCGCCCAATACACAGATATTGACTTATGTTGCAGAAAACCGCCAATGTGCACGAAAGGAGTATGAATGCCTGCATTTTATTTATAGACAAAACCCGGTTTGAGTTTCAAACAAATTCAACAGCATTAAAGCTATGTCTGGTGGTTCAGGTTGAATTGGAATTAGGAGTCAATTTCAAATCTTTTGTTTGTTTGATAACTTAAAACAAGGAATTATAACTGAAAATCATTATACATTCAAAAATCATTAAGGCTATGTTTGGTTCATGTTGAATTGGAATTGTGGGTCTAATTCCGAATGTGTCGTCAGTTTGATGAGTTAAAATATCAATTCCAATTCCGCTTAAACCAAACATAGGCTAATAGATTTGAAAATATGAACACTTACAATTGCACCAGAAGACCATTTGTACATCATTATTGAATTCCCGCTAAGAAGGTAGTCTATGAACGGGCCAAGGGCTAGAAGAGAAGCAGCTTGAAATGGAGCGGTCTTACTCAACAATTCAAATGACCCAATTGAGTATTTCTTCTGCAAAGAACCTATAGACTGCATTTACATAAAAATAAACATTGGTTAATACATAGTTTATGCAAAGGAAACATATTCCTAGTTTTTTTATCTGTTAGGGATCAATTTCATACAATTCCATCAATAAATTGCCCTAATATAAGGCAAATATACAATGAAATTCACAAACAAACTCACAATTTGCTGCAGGGAGGTTGATAGAACCGCAACAGAAGCACAAATGAAACCTTTGGCATTAACTTTAACATCGGTTACAGTACAAACTCCCACACCTATAACTACAACAATAACCGCGATTTTAACTTCTCTCGTGTAATGCTTGCTATGAAGAATCCATTCCAATATACAGACAACTGGAATCATGCTGAGCTTTGAAATCTGTAATTTATAAACGAAATGGGTATGATGCATATATGAAATTTAAAATTCTATCAATTTGTTTAAAGAAATTTTGAACATACTTGATAAAAGCCAACAGAATTCAACATGAGACTTAAGTTCATTCCTGTAATGGACATATTAGCAACAATTGAGAACCAAAGAAGCTCCCATGTAGGAACATGCTTTGAAGCTGAATATCCGCTAGCGTTTGATGCAGCTCCAACCAAAGCAGTAACAAGAAAATGGAATCCAGTTAAAGTTGTGGCTACAGAAAAAGAAGAATAAGAAGAAAATCAGATTTGATTATAAAGAACAAAAATCAAACAAATCGACCAGATTCAGAATACCCAGATGTGAAAAAATGAAATCAGATAAAGAAGAAGAAGAAGAAGAAGAAGAAGACTGACCGAAACCAAATGCATATCCATTGAGAGACATGAGTTGTTTATTAGCCATAATGATTCCAACTGAACTTACAACGTTCATCCCCCAAGCGCCGACATTGGAAACTGATGACGATTTCTTCTCAGCCTCCATTGTTTACCGATCTAATCGTCTTCGTCGGCGGCGGCGGCGAGGGCAGTGGATTGGATGGGGTTTGAAGTGGGTTAATTGGTGCCGGCCGACGAGATTAGATCGGCCGATTTGGGTTGTGATATAGGTATGGATTGAATCAGATCATGTGATTATATGCGAATTGGGGGTAGATCTGAAGAGAAATTGGAGCGTCGGCAAGGGGGTTAATCGAAATGGGATGGGTTATTGACGGCGGTATTTTCTCTCTCCGGCATGGACAGGCAGTGGGTTTCATCTCTTTCAGTGAGAAGATGTATAAATATGAATTCTTTCACTGATGGGCCAGCCAGTGTGAAGGAACTTCTCCTTCCTTCCTTCTCTCTCTGAGCAAGACTGTTTTCTAGTAATAGGTAAAAAGTTACTATAGTACTCTTGTTTATTTGGTTCAAGAATCTTTTTATTTTATTAAATTAATCTTATTAATTTTTATACCTTTTTACTTTATTTTATTAATAACTTGTTTGATGTGGGTTTATTTTTATGTAATTTGGGGTTTTTAGAAGAAAAAAATGTTAATAAAAATATTATTATTTGAATGAGGCTAACTAGGGTTAATCCGGGTTAAAATTTTTTTTATCGTGTTTAGTAACAAAATAAT
The DNA here is from genome assembly GCF_907164915.1 of Impatiens glandulifera. Classification (NCBI taxonomy): domain Eukaryota; kingdom Viridiplantae; phylum Streptophyta; class Magnoliopsida; order Ericales; family Balsaminaceae; genus Impatiens; species Impatiens glandulifera. Next base: position 4,505,012 of record NC_061863.1, read on the forward strand.
GTTTAAGTTAAATGACTCTCATTTATAAATAATATTACCGAAGTTGTATTTTAAACAAATGAGATCAGATTTAAAAAAAAAAAAACTAAGGTTGATTATGTAGAATTAGTTGGTCTATCAAAAAAAAAAATTATATATTAACATGTTTAATAATAATTATAATGTCACAAATTTGATTTTCATTTGAAAATTGAAATCATTATACTCACTTTTCTTTTATATTAACAAAATTATTATTTAAATAAGGTCAAAATTTTAAAATAAATTTAAATGGGTGATACTAGGTGGGTTACACCCTATCAAAACCTTATATCTTGATCATATATTTCACATATTAAATGTATTAGATATTGGATTGATTTGATAATTTTTAGATATCCAAACTTATAAATGTAATTATATAACAATTCATATTAGACATTTTAAATACATAATTTTGGTTCTTGAGAAGAAAAATAAATAAATAAAGTATTATTTGAATAAGACTAACTAGTCATTTTTTTGTAATAAATTTAAATTTTGTAATAACTGTATACTTTCTCAAAATCTTGCATCTTGAACATATATCTAACTGATTGGATCTATTAGATATTTAGTCGGTTTTATGATTTTTAGGATATTCGAGACCCTTTAAATATAATAATTTATAGTTGAAATGTTTGAATACTAATTAAAAATAAATAAATTCAACATACTTAACTATATATAAAAACACCATCATAATAATTATTTTAAACAATTATTTTTTATTACATAAATACGGAAGGTAAATTTTTATTTTTATGTATTTTGAACCTTAATTAATATATTTCAAGTGTTAATCACATTTATTAGTTTAGTTTATATCAAAATTTAATGAATCAAATAATTTTTATTCAAATTGGGTTGATAATAAAAATAATTTAGTTTTTTTTATTTATTAAATGACTATATATTTTTAGAATTGATGAATAGTAAAATAAATTAATTTTAGTGTGATTTTATAAGAGTAATTAATATTAAGATGAAATTTGAAAGTAAATTAATAGTTGGTAATACAATTTATTTAGATTGTCAAGGTATGATAATTAAAAGTTATTAAGAATAATTGAATGTTTAGTTAGTGATTTGAAAGTATTTGAAGTGATAGTTGATATAAAGTTTTAATAATACACATAAAAATCAAACCATTCAATTTGTTTCAATTAGTTTTATTAATATATTGTAATCTCAATATTCTTATTCTTTCCGTATATCCAAAATGTATTAATTATACATTGAAGTGAAAAATATTAAATATTTTATATTAACTATATCAGGTCTTCATCCCAATAGCTTAAATAAAAATATTTAATAAATAAAAAATTTAAATTTTTTATTGATAATGTTTTAAGTTAGAGAGAATAATCATATTTATGAAAAATTGTATTTATTTTTTTAATTTAAAAAGTTAAAAATTATTTAAGTCTTATATCATATTAGTTATTTGGAATTATTTACAAATAATTATTTTAATCATCAAATTACTAAAATTGTAAAATTTCTCATTTTAAAATATTAAATATTTTCATATTTAAATAAGTCATTTCTTAATTCTTACATCAAACAAGAAAAAAAATCAATTAATTATTCATATAACTATAGATCAAACAAGGCCTAACTAAGTATATGTTTTTGTATTATTTATTTCATTTTGACTTAGGTCTTCTCAAATGCTCATTATTTAATTTAATTCAAATAAATTCTTCTCAAAATCAAACACTTCTCTTATATTAGATCCTACAATCATTAAAATATAAATACTTTTATAAAAAAAATTGTTTTACTTATACAATAATATTTTCATAAAACCTACTCAATTTATAAAGTTGTATAATATTGTTATCATTAATATGTCTTTTTGAGTTTTTGTTATGCAACTCTATATTTTTTTTTATAAATATTAATACAAAATCAATATATATTTTTGTAAATTATCATGAACGTCACACGTTTGACAATCCTTATTTCAACTTAGATCGTTATTGATAGTAGTTTTTCATTTCAATTTAATGTGTTATAAGATATATCTTAAGTTAGCATGAACCTCATCTCACTTGTTATTTGGAATTTAAATCAAGTTTATACTTTTATAACTCTAAATTTTGATTATAACTCATTCATTTTTAACAAATTTCAAAACTTATAAATGTAGTTTGTTTGTTTTTTTGTCATATATCTTATTTTAATCAATAATGTTTAGATTTTTTGAATAAAAATGTCATTCTCAACATAATTATACTATGAATAAATTGATGACACACTGTATATATATAATGTGCTTATAAAGTATTTGTGCACCACTTACCAATAAATGCCCCCACATGGGGTAATGGATCGAGTGGAATTGGAAAATTACCCGAAATTCCCAACTTGTTAAATATTAAAATTAAATTCTTAAAGATTAATTGCCCTTATTTATTAAAAATATATATATTTTTTTCAAATACATGCACAAGGGTTTAAAAATAGTATTATTAAGAATGTGTTTGTTTGAGAAGTAATTGTGATATTTCGAAAATGGCTATATCATAGGAATTTTATAAGTTAGGTATAGTCCCTATTGTATTTATATTTCAAAAGTGACCCTCAATAATTGAAGTATTTAACTTATTTGTATTAATTTCAACCCATTAGATACCCATAAGATGCCATCCATGTAGTTTTTGGTATATTCAAATTTTAAAATCATTTAATTCACTTTTCAATTTATAAATAGGGGATGTGGATATAGTAAAAATGAGAGGAATAAATATAAAGTGATTATAAACATCAATTTTTTTTTGATTGAATTGATATTTATTTTTAATTATAATTTATTATCGGGAAAAAGATAATACGATACTCCACGATCATTTCATTACGTTTTCTTATGAAAAATCAAACTAAGTAATTTATTTTCTTAGTCAAACACTATTTACAACTAAGCTTATATATTGAGTTTACCCATTCATATTGTAATTTAAAAAATTAAAAAATAATATATAATTGACCTAAAAAAATAAAAAATGAACTATCTTTTCATAGTCAACCTTCAATGGTCCATATGTAATTTAGAAAATGTGTTTCAATCACTAAAATGAAGCACGTGATGGGTGATTATGATGTCGGTTCATTTGAATAATTAAGGTTGGCTGGTTAACATAAATAATGATTTGCTTTATTGAGCCAAATTTAGGTGGACTTGCATAATTAATTAGTTGGATAATCATGTTACTTTGAAAATTATTTGACACTAAAAATCATCAAAGTTAAAAGGTTTTTATTCCATGGTAGATTCTTTTGTGATTGAGATATATTCTCTTCAAATTAATATGATTTTGTCATACTATTTATTGGTTCGATTTTTGAGTTAATCAAGTTTCTAGGCTTTGGTTTTAGAAATTTTATTTTTAAGTCCATTTAAAAACAGAACCGAATTCGAATATAATTGAAACGATTCGAATTTGATTTTTGGTTCGAATTTAGTTCGATTTTTTATTTAATAAATTATATAATATACAATTAAAATAAATAATAAAAAATAAATCTGATTTACGGTTTGGTTTCGAGTTTTCGAGTTGAAACCCTAACTCGAAAATTAAATAAAAACTTTATTTGAATTCGAATTATTTAAAATTCGATTAAAAACCAAAAATTAGTTTCGAATTCTATTTATTCAATTTTCGTTATTACATATTTGGTTCAAACAAAATATTGAACTCTATCTAATTACAAATTTATATTAGGGGATAAAGTGAGTTTAGGCCAGAAAAAATAATATATATACATTTTAATGTAGTAAGTGACATAAATTATTAATTCCCTAATCTTTCAATCTAATTTATTACCGATAATTAAATATTCATTCCATTTATTTTTTTTTTATTTTTTTTAGTCCATTCAAATTTTCTTTTAAGTCCACCGTATCTTTAATTTTTTGAATTCACTCAACATTATTATTTTTTAATGAAGATTAGTTTTGTTTCATAAAAGAGAATGTAAAGATTTTTGTTTTGTTTTAAATGACATAATATTATTAGTTTTGAAAGATAAGACTAGTACTATAAAAAGTTACACTCTTCATTTCCATTGAACATTGTGGATTTGTTTTAAATTATTTAAATTATCTTACATTAAATTCAAAAGAAAAAGTAGTTGAAAGGTAAGGTTAATGTGAATGCACTCAACATAATAATTATTTTATTATTAAAAAAATATATTTTTTTTAAACAAGTGTCATGCTTATTTTGTTTGACAAATATACATAAATTTATTTTTTATTTTTTCTAAATGTATACACAACATTTCTAATTCATTATTCTTAATTTTACTACAAAAATATCATTATGTTTGTATGTGAATACAGCATCCACAAGAACTTAAAAATAAAAATGCAACAAGACTTAATTTGAACCATATCTAACTTTAGAAGAAAAAAATCATATTTATAAACAAGGGAAACAAAACGAGTACCATGTATTAATGAAGTAAATGAGCATTTATTGTAATATATATAATTTTATTTTATTTTTTATATGCCACTTTTTTTTTTTTTATAGAGGTTGGAAGGACATAGACATTATTGTGAGGAAATAGATTTTAAGGACTCCAAAAGAGTACAAAGAAGATTCGAAACGGTATCTAAACATATTCATAATAATAAGAACTTTATTAGAATTAAAATTTCAATTCTAGGTTAGATTTTAAAATTAAATTTAAAAAATTGATTGATTTTGCAAATGAATTGGTAAGTAAAATTAGGTGATATTCGATTATTGAAGGTTGGGAGGTATCAAAATTTTCTATATTTACAATTTTTCTAAATAAAAAAAAAATAAGACAAAATTTGTTTGAGTAGTGAGATGTCTATTTCATTTTGATTTATATATATATTTTTTATTTATTTTTATAAAAATTAAATCTCATTAATTTGAAATAAAAATTAAATACAAGATCACATTTATAAAATTGAAATAGATAATTTAGTTATCAAATTATATAAAATAATTTTAAAAAAAAAATAAAACTTCAAGTGAAAAATTCTTACTATCGATTTGTTGATGAGATTTCTTTTAAAAAAACGAACTCATTTGAGTTCTGTAACGAGTAATGTTGAAATAGAGAAATAAGATAGTTAGTTAAATTAATTAAAATTTTAAATATATAATGGTGTAACATAATAGTTTAAGATAAAAACAAAGAGTTTTTATTTGGTTAAGGGTTCAAATTTCACTAGAAATAATTTTTTTTGGTTAATATTTTAAATTTGACATAGGACAACAAAAAAAAATCATTTTTTAATACCGGGTTTGAGGCAACCCAAACTCGGGGCCGACTTTGATTTTGAGTGGCAATTAAAAAAATATCCTTAGTCGAGGATCGGTAAGCAACTCTGAAAAAAATCTTGCAAAGTGAAGATTGACTATATATATATATATATATATATCTATATATATATATATATATATATATATATATATATATATATATATATATATATAGATATATATATATATATGAATGTAAGAGGTCTTTCATATGAAAAATCAAATTGTAAATTTTTATTAAAATAAAAAAAATAACACCAAATCCAATTATTTCGACTCATTTCATGTTAGGAATGAGACGGACACGAAATCGAAAAAATATTACCAATACAATCAGAAGGTATAAGTAGCAAACGACTTATTAATGATTGAGAGAATTATTTGAATTATAAAAATCTGATAAAAAAATTGATCAACTAAACAAGATGTAAGACCGAACAAAACGCAACATCAACTCAAATATTCAAATATGAGTGATGAAAAAAAAGAATTAAACCTTTTTATGTTAAAAAAAAATACCATGAAATCCAATAAATATTGACTTTTAAATTTTCCGTACATATATATATATATTTTTTTAGAAAGAAACTAAATTAGTAGTTGTGAATTGGTTTATCTATCTATATTCAATATATGCACTTTTTTTTTAATGGGTGTCTTATTCCAAATTTACTTTATCATGCGTTTATATATTTAGAGAAAATTGAATATTATTATAGCTTTTGAACTTAACTTTGTATAAATTAGTACGATAAGGTTTTAAGTAGGGATGACAATTTAAAACCGCCATACGAAAATTAAATCGAATTGTTTTGTTTGGAACGATATTTTCTTGAATTCGAATAGGGATGAGACGGGGATGATATTTGTGTCCTTCGCCCCGATTCTGTCCCGAACATTATAAACACAATTAAATATATAAAATTACCAATATATTTATTTATTCATTATATTTTATAAGAATATTAAGTTTATTTCTTTATAATAATATAAAATTTTAATATATTACAATATATATTATATTAAAAAAATCGTTTATATAATTTATTTATTTATTTTTTAAATATTTTATTAACGGTGTCTCGCGGGGATTTTCTGAAACTGAATGAAATCGAACGGGACGGGGATGATATTAAAAAAATTCTTAAAATAGAAACGGAGCAGAAATGATAAATGCATTCCCCGCCTCGAACCGTTCCATTATCATCCCTAATGTTCCATTATCATCCCTAATGTTAAGAGGTTCTGTTTGTATATTGAGATGTATACTAAACTAATTTTTGATGAAATTGGTTTGAGAAAATATTAAATTATTGGTTGATCGGTTTCATTAATTCGAAATTTATTTATAAATAATTCAACTACATATTAAATATATTTTGAAAATTATATATATATATATATATATATATATATATAATTTTTGAAAATCTAATAACAATTATATATATATTAAAATTCAATTAATAAAAGAAGATTTATGTATCAACTATAAGGTAAGGTGTAACTAGATTATGTATATTTTTTAAATGTTAATAACGACTGGTCCATCGATTTGCTGGTTCAACCCAAGCAACTGAACAATTTAATTTGGTTAAATAGTTTCTGTTTCACAAAGAATCGATTATTTGATTTAGTCGATAAGTTTAGACCGACTTGATTTAGTTTAGACGATTATTTCGATTTTAGTTACGCATAACTGTAATAAGAGGGGAATATTAATCATAACTTATTGGGGCTAACTTATTGGGTTCGAGCCCGACGTCAAGTTCTGCGTCTGGTTAAATGGTTAATAGTGTTTGCGGCTACATACTTAATCTGTTGTCCCTTTAATCCCTCTTCTAGCCTAACGACAATAAGAAGTGAATACTAACCCTAAAGATCTGGGTTCGAGCCTCTTCTAGCCTAACGACAATAAGAAGTTGATACTAACCCTAAAGATCTGGGTTCGAGCTTATTTACTCAGTTGTCCCATTTTTTATTTTTTATTTATTTTATTATTTTTTTATGCATAGCTTCTAAATAGTCAAACATTATGGTTGTTTTTTAAGGATTTAATTTGAAATTTGGACCTAGTTTGAATATTTCACAAAATATTAGGTGTCATTTTAAAATCCAAACATTTAAAAAAAAAAAACTTTTCTCAGTAAAATCCTATCAAATTGGTCCTAGTACCAAACCCTAGCTTCTTCATCTCTGTTGAATTAAGAAACTTCTCAAAAAAATCTCAGATCTCAGTCTGCGAAGAAGCTTGAACAACGTTAATGGCGACAATCAGTCTACGCAAGAGCAACGCTCGACTTCCGCCTGAGGTTAATCGTGTACTCTACGTCAGAAATCTTCCGTTCAACATCACCAGTGAGGAGATGTACGACATCTTCGGTAAATACGGCGCAATACGACAGATTCGAATTGGTACAAATAAGGATACAAGAGGAACTGCCTTCGTTGTCTATGAAGACATCTACGACGCTAAGACCGCCGTCGATCACCTGTCCGGTTTCAATGTCGCCAATCGCTATCTTATAGTCTTGTACTACCAGCAAGCCAAGATGAGCAAGAAATTCGATCAGAAAAAGAAAGAGGAGGAGATTATCAAGCTTCAGGAGAAGTATGGTGTATCGACGAAAGATAAGTGAATTACTTTTTCTGCTAATATGAATCTAGGTTGCATCTGTATTGTGTAAGTTGCAGTCATGGTTAAGTTGTTAGATTTCCCTTGTTTAATCGTGAACAGAATATTTTTATGAGAATACATTCACGAAACTTGTTAAATAGAATCATGGCTGGTTTCACAGGTGCTGGATTTGATTTGTATTTGTGTTTGTGTTTCTATGGGGTTCTTTCTCTGTGTTAGGTTATGAGTGGTTAGAAATAATGAATTAGAGATTATGAACACTAGATTAAGTGTCTGAAATTCTTTGAAAGGGAGATGGGATTTTGATACCATTGAAGACCAGATGAAACTCAAACTCCTAAGAGTCTTTTGTGAATCCATTTATGATTTCTTCCAATTGTTTAATCTTGTTCTTGAGGATACTGAAGAGATAAGTTGGATCAATCTTCATCAATCCTGCATAAACTAGGTATGGAAATTTGTAAGAAATACAATGATGGGATCTGTGTTAGGTTATGAGTGGTTAGAAATAATGAATTAGAGATTATGAACACTAGATTTAGTGTCTGAAATTCTTTGAAAGGGAGATGGGATTTTGACACCATTGAAGATCAGATGAAACTCAAACTTCTAAGAGTCTTTGGTGAATCCTTTTATGATTTCTTCCAATTGCTTAATCTTATTCTTGAGGATACTGAATTGGACTGGACATAAGTTGGATCAATCTTCATCAATCCTGCACAAACTAGGTATGGAAATTTGTAAGAAATACAATGATGTGATTATAGCATGTTAGAACCATAGAACCAATTGAACTCTTTACAGTGATGGAAATCTGTAAGAAATCTTTGACCTTGAATAAGAATATTTCACAACTCATTAGATTTATAACACTCTCAAATATACTGATACAATAGAAGTGCCTAAAGCTTTGTGATGGAAGAATGAGATTGAAACTAAGGTTTTAACCCACAACCTACTCAAAGTGTTGTTCAAGTCAAAACAAATTGAAAATCGTTGGGAAAAGAATGAGAAGTTTGATGGGTTGCTTGTATATAGTTCTGTTTGGGAAGAGATTCAAGAATGTGAAATTAATTACTTATGTAGAATTTGGACAAATTTTATTAAATTCACTAAGAATTTATTACATTGCATGGAATGGGGTACTGGATGCTTTAAAAGTGTTGTTTGACTAACTGTAGCTCAAGTGAAAATAGTTTTGTCTAAGAAACCAAAAGTTTCGTGTTCAATTCCTCCTAAGAACACCCTAAATTGAAGTGGGGACGGTGTTAGCTGCCTTAAAAAAAAAATTGTTTTACTAGCTTTGTTGTATTGATTTTAGTTGTTAGTGGCTTTGTTATATTGATTTTAGTTGTTAGTTTATTACCGATCCACGACGGATACCCCAATACACGATGCATTTATTAAAAAAAATAACATGGAATCAATCATGTTTGTGCTGCTACTCAGTTTCTCATTTTTCAATTTTTTTTTCTTTCAAAATTTGAACTGCCCTTAACCAAGAAAAGGGTCCTCCTTTTTTAATTTCATGTAATAAAATAGAAATCAGAAGTAGATAATATAGTGAGGGAGGAAGATTGATTTGGCTATAGATACTTAAATAGTTATGTTGAGTTATTGTGTTAAGAGTTAAGACAATAATTTTATACCCCAAGTGGACACTGACACCCCCTAATTTTATACCCCAGGTGAACACCATTTATTCATCCCAATCTTTAAGGAAGAGATCGACGATCCCAAGTTCTTTTACTCCATTTATCGAGTTTTCTGAACCGGGTGCTACTAAAAGCATGAAATTCTCTTTTCTCTGTGCATTCAAAACAAACATTTTTTTCATCAAATAAATTTGAAAACATTTGTTAGTCCAAAAGATTATCAGTATCCTTCAAATGTGTTAAATTTAAAGATTAGTTCATAAAAAAACATAATTATATTATAAATAAGAAAAAAATTATTAAAGAAGATGATTTAAAAGTTTATGTAAGTACATGACTCAGGTAATTAAAAAAAATACCTACAAATATTATTATCACTTTCAAAATTATATGTTATTTTTTTTACCCACAAATTAGTTTAATCATATCTTTCATCTTCCCATTATAATATTTAATATTATTTAACTAACTTTAAAGTGTGTTTTTTAATCTAAACATTATAATAATATTTATCCTTATAAATAAATTTGATATTATTAATAAAATAACATAACTAAATTTGAATTTATAAATTAAATAAATGTCTCATTTATAAAATTAGAAGATTAAATTAATTTGTATTAATTAAATAAAAAAATTAATATAAATGAAACTATATTTTCTCATAAAAAAATACCACTATTTTTAATTATATTAAATAAAAGATTAATTCTCAATTTTATAAAATTAAAAAATTCTAATATTTTTCTAACTTTTAAAAATAATGGATTGCATATTTGTATATCAAATTATTTAAATTTAATCTTAAATTACTATAAAATCCTTAAACTTAATAACAAACTTAATTAATCAAACAAAAATTAAATAATTTATAAAATAAAAATAATAAATAAAAATATATCATAATAAATATCATATACTTTTTAATAATTAAGTGTGAATTCATATATAAAATTTGACATGAGCTATCCTGACATGAATGAACTTATTAGACAAAGGTAGCGGAGTACTGAGTTAAAAAAAAAAAATAGATATTAATATTTTATAATCATATATAATTTGTTTATAGCGATGATTTTATGTTTTTGTTTTTGTTTTTATTTTTTTATATATATTCACTAAACTGTAATGAAACTCATTAAACTAGATTTTCATATTTTCTTTATTTATAATTAGTTTTTATTTATTTAAAATTTAAATAATTTAACTTTCATGTTTTCTTAACTTATTTTTTTGTTTAAATATATAAATTTGATATTTAAATTAGGTATTCTTATCAATTTTTAGATTTTGTATATTTAATTTATTTTATTAGGGATATTCGTGGATCGATTCGATTAATATATTTAATATGTTTACTTTTTACCCGTAATAGTGCAATACTTAAAATCTTTATAGTCTATGGAAAAAGAAATTAATAGATTCTCCTTTGCTCCTCTCTAACTTGGTTGTTAATTAAAACATCAAATTTAATATTAACTATATTCAACACAACACGACACACAAATTTAAGCAAGACTTAACACGACACGAATAAATATATTGATATGTGTTAGCATTACACGAATTAATCCGTGGATCATGATATTTTAAGCGGGTCAAGACACGATAAATTACAGATGATAATGAGTTTCGACACGACACAATTGAAAGTCTTGACACTAATTACACGAGCTGAATATGACTTTTTATGCACCATGCCATCTCTACAAAATTACGTCTTATTTTATTTTTTATTAGTTTAGTAAAGTCAAGCTATGACTTCCTAAAGACTAAATAAATTTTAAAAAAAGAGCATGTTGTGAAAGAATACCTAATTCCCCTTGAATCTCATATGCCGACAATGTCAATGTTAAATGAGTTTTCAGGACAGTTGTAAGATCGGTTTTAGCCAACCTCTGTGCTACATGTCTAAGAGAACTCATACTCTAAAAAAAAGACTAAAGGCCCCGTATAAAGATAAAAGAGTTAAATGGTCGGGCCGAGCCAAGTCAAAAAGGCTTGGATGACTCTTTGTGAACAAATGCCTCGTCTCCTCCAACTTGTTTTCATCCTTCACTTGTCCTAATTCAAAAGTAGAAAAAGAGACTTTCTTAATGGAGTTATGAATTCAACCAACTTAAAGCCTTGGCTAGTTCGAAGCTTTTCAAAAGATATAGCTCTTTCAAAAATATTTAAGGAAGAAAGACTTGAAACCATTTTCTAGGGTTGAACATTAGGTGGATTAATCCGAAATTCAATCCAATCCGAATCCTAAATACTAATTCAGATTGGATATTTCGGATTGGATTGAGATCGGATCGGATTGAATTAAATCGGATTGGATTATGATTATCCAAATTATCCAAACTATCTAAATAAAAATATATTTTTTAATTTATTTTTCTTTAAATTAAATTTCATCTCAATATAATATATATTTTACTCATCATCACTTTGACAACGTTATTTTTTTTTATTATTATATTTTTCAGATTTAATTTAATAATAATAAAAAATTTGAATTTTAAAAAAAATAATTAAAAAAAAAATTGTTGTCTAATTTCAAGTTGATATATATAAATATTTGTTAGTTTGGATTATTGGATAAATTTAGTTTAAATTTAATACGGATTGGACAAAACGGATTGGTTTTACCCATTTGCTTACCTCTACCATTTTCTACCTATAAGTCCCGTTATTTGCAAATCAACATCAATCCCGGTTGAAAAGACCTTTGAACTTCTTTGCCTATTCGAATTCAACAGTACGATCATTCGGGAAGTCCCAACGAGGACGACTCCCATAAAATTCTTGCGATAACTATAAAAGCGTCTACGGTAAAGCGCATATGCCACCTATGCTCTGCATCTGCATCAGTCTAAAAACAATTAAAAAAAAAAGATTAATAAATTTTAGTGTCAAAAGAAGAATGTAAAAATAAAAATAAATCTTTTAAGGTTATCAAATAATTCCTATTTATTTTGAAAATTATTTAACTAAATAACGTTATTTGTATTTTTATAAATAATATAATTGAATTTAATATAAAATTTAATTGAAAGATAGATAAAAAATTATTTTTAAATTTTTGTTTGTCAAACAACTTTTTCTTAATATTTCATCAAAGAAATAAGAATGATATATCTATATGATTTTATTTTTATATCAAATCACTGTTATTCTTATTTTATTAAAATTTTATTTTAAATATAACTTTTTTAGTAATTAAATAAATTAAAAACTTATATAACTTATTTTTTATAAAACAAAATTTAAAAATAAACCCCAGGTAAGAGGGTGTATTTTGTGGTCATGTAGGGCATTGCACAGGATCACCGCTTTGGAAAAATATCTTTAATGCCCCTACCGTTTTCATATAAATATTTTTTACCTGTTTCTAGATTTGTATTAACTTCATCCTCAGACCGGGAAATTCATCTTCTTCTTAAAGCATAGCAAATTTATAGCGGAACGAAGAAACCCTAAAACCTATCATTCATACATTTATGGCGGACGAGGAGGTTTTGCCGGTTCCAACCCATGCACCTGTAGATCTCAAGCGTAAACATGAAGATTTGGAACCAGACTGTCCTGAGATACTGTCTTCTGATACGATTACCGATTCGATCTCCAAATCTGAATCGCTTAAGAATCCCGAGAAAGAAGACGGTAATGTTACAAACGGCGGTGCTTCGGATGTTTTGGAGTCCAAGCGACCTCGTTTAGACGAGAAGCTGAATGGTTAGTGTACTGTCATTTCTCTTTCATACGAACTATTCCACTACTTTCGGTTCGCAACTTTCTCTTATGCTTGTATATAGTATTTAGGTCTGAACATTTTTTCTTTTCAACTTGATGTAGTTGATAAAAATGGTCATCAAGATGAGAAGCCGAGTTTTCTTGAAAATAAAGATGAGAAGTCGAGTTCCATCACAGATGAAGAGGTTGCTAAGCCAATTGAAGAGGATACTATCCAGCCCGAGGATTCAAAGAAGATTGCTAATGACATTTCAGAGAAGGTTGATGAAGAAACTCCATCTTTGACCACTGATAACCAGACAGAGGAAAATCAATCCTTGAGTGTCACATTACAACCATCTGCAGAAGAGATTGAGGCAAGTAAAACATCTTCACATGCTGAGGTTCCTATTACGGATGAGCAGTCGACACAAACCATCTCTCGGAAAATAGAGGTCCCTAACAATAAGGTAAACCTGTCTTACTTGCAAACCAGGTTTTCTTATCATAAGAGTTATCCTATTGAATAGAATTGGGGTTGCAAATTGTTGTGTAGGTTGGAGTTCTTATTGGGAAGTCTGGGGATACAATACGTTCTCTGCAGAATAATTCAAATGCAAAGATTCAAATTACAAGAGACAGTGAGGCTGATCCCAATTCTTCTATGAGGCCTGTGGAAATAATAGGAACATTAGAAAATATAAACAAGGCTGAGAAATTGATCAAGGATGTTATAGCTGAGGTTGTTGCTGGTTAAAATGATCTTTCAATTTAATTATTTTACCTGTGTTTTTTCAGTTTGTGTACTCATTCTTCAAGCAGATGCTGACATATAAGTTTGTTTATTTTCAGGCAGATGCTGGCGGTTCTCCTGCCCTTGTGGCTAGGGGATTTAATAATGCTCAATCTAATGAGGCAGGAGAGCAAGTTGAGATAAAAGTCCCAAATGAGAAGGTGGATTTTGCTCCCACTCTCTAATGCATATCCTTTTATCTTGATTATGCATCTAATGATCTTGTCAATATAGGTTGGGTTAATTATTGGTAAAGGTGGAGAAACTATCAAAAATCTGCAAATGAGATCAGGTGCACGCATTCAGGTAAATTGTCTGCATTAAATTAATTGATCATTTTTGCAAAAAAAATATTAGCATCTTCTCACTGAATCAATTCATTCAGTTAATACAACAACATGGTCCTGATGGGGGTGAACCCAAGGAGAGGACAGTACGCTTGACGGGTAGTAAGAGACAGATTGAGATGGCTAGAGAAATGATAGACGAAGTGATGGCTCAGGTTTGTTTCTACATTTCCTTACTACTTTATCTTGCTAATTGATTCTTCATCTGGTGCTGATTTGTATTGGTTTGATTTTTTCAAGCATTTGGAACTTGAATATGCAAACATATGTTCCTTTGATTATTATGTCGTGGATAATTTTAAATTACCAGAGACCTTTTATGTATGTTTTACGTGAATTGCTTGATAAGTCGCTTTAAGATTGAGTCTTGTGATTACCTATTGATGCATTATGCTTTTGTACAGTTGTTTAATACACTAATACTGAATTCCTGAGCTAAGAATCATTAGAATGGCTAGGACAGTGCCGTCCTTTGTTTCTTTCTTATTAAGATCTTTCGAATGTCAACATATCATTGTTCACTTCTTTCTTTATTATGATGAAGACTTGATTAATACTTGAGTACATCAATAGGGGGTCATGCATGAAGCATATTGAACATACTTGGAAAACCCATATATTTGTAAGCACTCGCATTATTTGTAGAAACAGTTAAATTTATAGAATCAATCATTGAATGGTATGAAACAATAATTTGATCAGAATCCGTATTGAAATGCTAAACAGAGAAATTGTAGGTTTTCAATTAGGCTCATTGTTCTATCCATCTTCCTGTAGTATGTAGAGAATTGTGGTGATAGATCTTTTATTCTACCTTCTTAAGAAAAGAATGATTGTTGTGAGATTATTGGTATGAACAAGGATAATCACTAAAATGAATAAAAAATAAAACTATCTTGTAGCTATTATCTTATGAATCTAGGTTTGTATTAATTGAAATATACTTTTTACCTTAGGGTACCCCGAGTGACAGTACCATTTTGTGGTGTAAGATAACTCAGTTGCAGGTCCTACTTAGTCAAAGAGATATCTAGCTATCTATCATAATAGAGTTATATGTGTATATTGACACATGTGATATGTTGTTACTTGGTGTCAATCTTCACCTGTGAATGAAAAATTGCTTAGGGGATGTGTAATGGTTTGAGAGCTCACTGTAAATGATGAATTACCTATGACAAAGGACTTAATCTCCAGTTACAAAGGTCATATCTTAAAAGATAAGATGTGGGTTGCAATAATTTATTTATGTTGAAAATGCCGATTCGAATTGGTTGGCTTGAAAACTGCAGATCCAGCTGTTGTGCCTTGTTGTTCTTCTTCTTCCGGGGTCAGCATTTCCTTCTTGGTGTAGCAATAACCAACCACTATTCATTCATCTTGAACATTGAAGAGAGGTATCTGTTCTCCCAAATGCAGGATGTTTTATATAGTTGGTAAGGCTGCTTTGAGACTTAGAAATTGAAAGTAATAACAATGATATAAGTGAAACTTTATGTGACTGTCGGTGTCAACTATGCATGAGGTTTGAAAAAAAATGCATTTGTCTGGTGTTGTCTTAGTGTATTATCATCTTCTCTAGGGTTTTCATACACCTTCCAAAATTCTCAGTTTGCGACATGGGTTGATGCTAGAAGTGTGCGATGGAATTGAACTGTGGGTAACAATTTTCATCGTCTCTTCAAGAAGCAGGATATATGCTCTGAAAATTTGTTAGAATATTCTTGAATACTTCATTATCGTCTTATAATATTTCATCTCTCTTTATGAGTTTTGTTTTTCGCCAATTATCTGCTGTTTCTGTGACCAAAGATTCTCTGTGTGCAATCTTATTTTAAGACCTTTTGTATGGAAGTCCTTTTATATTATGTGTTTAGGAGTGAACTCTACTACTCAATTCCATGTTACTAAGATTCTTTTCATCTATGTTTGTAATACTTACTAGCATAGTCATTGAACTAGTACATACACCCCAAAACATTTAATTGAATTCTGATGGATGGAAGCCCCATGACTAAATAAAATAGACTTATTTCTGATTGTTGTGCAGGTGCAGTGTAATTATATTTGAATAGTTGTAGTGATTGATGGCTAGCTAGCCTGCTCATAGTTATTATTAACATGTGGTATTTATCTACATGCTTGATTACTTATATTATTATGTTTGTGGATGAATAGGGTTTCATTTCCTTTCCTTTAATGTACATTGCAGCATACTTTATTTGCTATTTCATCATTGATTTGAATATAGATGGGCACCTCTGTTTATGTTTCTGTTTCTACTCACAAATACTAACTTGGTGTAAATTTGTTTCATGACCATCTATCTCTATGATGTGGGAATTTGCTTTGACTTAGCCTGTAAGGTCATCTTCCCAATCTAGTGGCGGCTACGGTTCACAGGGTAATCGTTCGCGTGGACCATCCTCGGGCCCACCACAATGGGGCTCCCGAGGAGGAGGAATGCGCCCTCCACAGCAACCAACAGGAGGGTATGACTATAATCGAGGCCCATATCCAAATCAAAACCAGTATCCTTCTCAATATGGCGGTGGCGGTTACCCGCAGCAGCATGTACCTTCGAGGAACAACTATGGTGGTCCTGGTTGGGACAATAGACCTCCTCCTCAGTCAATGCAAGGTCCACATGGTGGAGGAGGGTATGACTACTATGGAGGGGGGCAAGCTGACCACCACCCACCACCATCTTCTACTCATGTTCAGGGTGGTCCTCCAATGGGACCATCTCATCAAAATTACAACTATGGTCAAGATTACGGGCAGCAGCAGCCAGGTCCGTATTCCCATGGCCCACCCCCAGCTGCCCAGGGGTATGGGGGGCAGTCTCATGGTCCTCCACCGACTTATGGAGGCGGTGGTTATGGAAGTCAACAACCACCGCCCAGCGGTTCATACCCTCAAAGCGGGGTTGGATATCCACAGGACCAGTATGGTAAGGCTCCTCCTACTAGTTATGGTGGTCAGCCGCAAGGGCAGTCTGGTCAATCCTACTATGGTCAGGGCAGAGGACCGCCAGTTAGTGAGTATAAT